>NC_143042.1:20062500-20132500 GCF_057628025.1 Oncorhynchus mykiss
TTAATGTTTACCCACTCTGCCAGAGCTCATTTGTGAACAATTCAGTCTTAGTACACACACTCTCTGAAAAATGCTGGGTTGTTTGGTTGACCCAACTGCTGGGTTGCTGGCGTTGGGTCACTTAGTTGTGTTGTTTTCTTTAAAAACTGCTGTGTTATTGATGCTAGGTGCTGAGTTATTGATGCTTTGTTATTGAGCTATGACGCAATGGATCAGATCAGAAGACTGGAGGCGTAGTTTAGTAGGGGCGTGGCTTTGAGGTAATTATTTTTAGCCACCCATGAGAGTAAATGTCATTCTTGGTCATCTGTTCTTTTGCATAGTTATTGCAAATTAAGCTGGAACATGAACAAAATGTTTAGCTTCAATGACGCTTACAGAAGTGTCTGAGTTTCCTAAATGCCTATGTAAATCCCATTGTTGGGATACAGTAAGGTGGTATCTTAAGTCATAAATCATCTTACTATCAAAGAATGTGGTAAAGCAATTATTATTGAAATTTGATTTATCAGTACGTAAACTTAAAATGATGAACAGGAATGACATTTACTCTTACGGATGGCCAATAACATTTAGCGAAAAGCCACGCCTGTAATAAGCCACGCCTCCTGAGTGTAACCTAAGAATTACTTTAAAAAAGACCCAGATGCTAGCTCAACCCAGCATCAGAGTAAGAAATATCCAAGCTGATGGTTAAGTTAACCCATATTTGGGTAATCACGCAACCCAATTGGCTGGGTGAAAATAAACAAACGTGTTCTGTCCACTACGGTGCAATATGCAATTTGCTCCACCATTTCCTGGTTGCTAAAATTGTAATAGTTCACCTGATTTCACTTTATGTGACAAAAAAAAAGTGTAGTGTATAGTGTAGAGAATCATTGTAGCATCTAAACCCCTGTGGAATATGTTTTCCATAACCCAAAATATTGTATTTTCAGCTATTTGAAACGGGTGTAAAATCCAGCATCAACAACCCACCTTAAAGGAAACAATGGGTTGTTTGGGACACAACTGGCTGAGTAAAAATAACCCAACGTGTGTTCTATCCAATATTTGCCCAAATTAGGTTGGTTTTAAACCAGCATTTTTGTGAAAAACCAATAATATAATATCAATAAAACAATACGTTTATTGAAAGAATGAGGTTAGTGGAATACATTGTGTCATTCAAACCTGTAAAAAAGTTATCACCATCATAGAGCCATAACATTATATACAATATTAATCTGAGGGATAATGTCATCAAAATGTATCCGGAATTACATAACATAAGAATAAGGCATATAATAACAATAATTGGCTTTCATAACTCAAATTGTATCTGTACATCAATTACACTAGGTCTATAGCTTATCACGTGCAGAGTCATAACAGGAACAATTTTCAAAGCCCATCATTATTTTATAGTCTTTACAAGTTCGTTACATCTCCAAGGACATGGGAGTCATCAATCAAAAATGCAGGCAGGCTGGCATGCTAAATGTATGGTATAAGGAAATGAAAACATACAAGGATGAGGAACATGCAGAATAGGGTCCTGGAGGACCTGAGGTGGGAGCCTCTGGTGGGCAGAGTCGGCTAACTTGGAGTAGCTGCGGTGGACCTGGATGTGCAGCCGGTGTTTGGTTGGCCGACAGGAGTAGGAGGCAGGGCCAGTGGTGGGGGAGTAAGCTGGGGGACCAGAAGGAGGTGAAGATGGGAGAAAGAAGACGAGTGTGGAGGCGGTTTGGGTCAGGTGTTGGTAGGCTGAGTCACACCCTTTGTGCTTGTCTCAACCCCCCTCCAGGTGTCGCTGATCTTACTCATTATCCCCAGTGTATTTATACCTGTGTTCTCTGTTTGTCTGTTGCCAGTTCTTGTATTGTCAGGTCTTACCAGCGTGTTTTCCCATCTCCCTGCTTGCTCAAGTATTGTTTCCTAGTTTCCCTGATTCTGACCATTTTGCCTGCCCTGAACCTGAGCCTGCCTGCCGTTCTGTACCTGCCTGACTCTGACCCGTTTACGGTGAAGTGAAGTGGAACCAGTGTTAGCACAGTGGTCAATCTGGTTTCATAAGGGTATTCTATTCAACATCCATATGGAGTATACTTTTAATATTGTGTTTGGACATACTGACCCATCTGCTTGTAGGATGCCTTCCCCAGGATCTTAGTCTGTTTGACAACCAGACTTCTCACACGACCCTTCTCCTCACCTGTCTTCTCAGTGTAGACCAACACCCTGCACAGGAGGAACAATAGTTTATCTTCTTTCAATGATAGGGCTGCATTCGAAATTGTACCCTATTCCCTAGACAGGGTGTCAGTGTAGACATGTTTGATACCTACCTTTACTGGTCCCTATGTGCGTAATGATTCATACTACCTGGAGTGCCTCAACCTAAAACAATTTCGACCCCCTACGATGCATAACCGCTTACCCGCAAATCAAATCAAATTGTATTTGTCACATACACATGGTTAGCAGATGTTAATGCGAGTGTAGCGAAATGCTTGTGCTTCTAGTTCCGACCATGCAGTAATATCTAACAAGTAATCTAACAATTTCACAACAAATACCTTATACACACCAATGTAAATGAATGAATAAGAATATGGTCATAAAAATATATGGATGATGCAGTAGATGGTATAGAGTACAGTGTATATACATATGAGATGAGTAATGTAGGTTATGTAAATATTATATAAAGTGGCTCGTGATACGTTTATTACATCCAATTTTTCATTGTTAAAGTGGCTAGAGATTTGAGTCAGTATGTTGGCAGCAGCCACTTAATGTTAGTGATGGCTGTTTAGCAGTCTCTCAGTCCCAGCTTTGATGCACCTGTACGGACCTCGCCTTCTGAATGATAGCGGGGTGAACAGGCAGTGGCTCTGGTGGTTGATGTCCTTGATGATCTTTTTGGCCTTCCTGTGACATCGGGTGGTGTAGGTGTCCTGGAGGGCAGGTAGTTTGCCGCCGGTGATGCGTTGTGCAGGCCTCACTACCCTCTGGAGATCCATATGGTTGTGGGCGGAGCAGTTGCCGCACCAGGCGGTGATACAGCCCGACAGGATGCTCTCGATTGTGCATCTGTAAAAGTTTGTGAGTGCTTTTGGTGACAAGCCAAATTTCTTCATCCTCCTGAGGTTGAAGAGGCGCTGCTGCACCTTCTTCACCATGCTGTCTGTGTGGGTGGACCATTTCAGTTTGTCCGTGATGTGTACGCCGAGGAACTTAAAACTTTCCACCTTCTCCACTACTGTCCCGTCGATGTGGATAGGGGGCTGCTCCCTCTTCTGTTTCATGAAGTCCACTATCATCTCCTTTGTTTTGTTGACATTGAGTGTGATTTTCCTGACACCACACTCTGAGGGCCCTCACCTCCTCCCTGTAAGTCATCTTGTCATTGTTGGTAATCAAGCCTACCACTGTAGTGTCGTCTGAAACCTTGATGATTGAGTTGGAGGCGTGCATGGCCACGCAATCATGGGTGAACAGGGAGTACAGGAGAGGGCTGACAACGCACCCTTGTGGGGCCCCAGTGTTGAGGATCAGTGGGGTGGAGATGTTGTTTCCTACCCTCACCACCTGGGGGTGGCCCGTCAGGAAGTCCAGGACCCGGTTGCACAGGGCGGGGTCGAGACCCAGGGTCTCGAGCCTAATGACGAGTTTGGAGGGTACTATGGTGTTAAATGCTGAGCTGTAGTTGATGAACAGCATTCTTACATAGGTATTCCTCTTGTCCAGATGGGTTAGGGCAGTGTGATTGCGATTGCGTCGTCTGTGGACCTATTGTGGCGGTAAGCAAATTGGAGTGGGTCTAGGGTGTCAGGTAGGGTGGAGGTGACATGGTCCTTGACTAGTCTCTCAAAGCACTTCAATCATACAATAGGATGAACAGATCTGGTACCAGGCTAGCCAAATGTTGATTCTCTGCCAGTCAATGTCTTGTGTGTGTGTGTGTTAGTGTGTGTCCTGTAACCCTGGTGTATCGTATTCTGCTCACCTGGGATGTGAAGTCGTGTCCTCTGACGGTGTGATTGTTCCTCAGCACGTTCTTCAGTCTCTCCTGTCCCTGCTTGTCCTTTTACAGTGTCCTCCTCACGAAGGTCTGAGAGCCGACAGTCTACCACACTGTCCTACATTAAGAGAGAAAGAGGGAGAGCGATAGTATTTAAAAAACATAGACCTGATATATATAGGCATAATAGTACATAATAATAATGCCTTCAAGGTCCTCTTCCTCAACATCCTAATTTGCTATGAGCCTGACCTCAACAGAGCTGTTGGCAGCTTCCTCCTCCGTAGGGACTGCAGTAGGCAAGTGTACCCACCTTCGTCTCCATCCATCTTTAACCATGATAACATCCTCTCCTTTCTCTCTCCCGCTCTCTCATATATTAGTAAATAAGAAGGTAGAAATCATCTCACCAGACCTCGTGTTCTGCCACTGCAATAACGATACATTATTGAGCAGCCCCAGAAGTGAGAAATTAAATTCTAAAGTTGAATCTACAGTACCAACACCCGCAAGTATTTTGGAACAGGATGCCTGCTAGAGGCAGGTCAATAGGAGCCTACTGCACATTGTAGAGTTGAGTACTGCAAGGAAGGGAAGGATGAAGGAGGGAAGGAAGGAAGCAGGGAAGAAAGGATGGAAGGCAGGAAGGATGGAAGGACACTGATGTGCGGTGACCTTGAGGAGCAGCTGCCAGGGGACATTTATTCTGTCAGAGCTTAGTGACAGTCATCCCCTCCATCACACTACAGTATCTCTAACCTCTACTATACCATGTCATCAAACCAACCAAAGCCCAGTGACATCTTCAAATCCTCCTATAATCCAATATCCATAGGGCACAGTGTCACATTGGTTATTATAGTTCAACACTATACTCCTCCCTCCCTCATCTCCTCTCCTGCCTTCCGACAGAACACAATTTCTCCACTTCAGAGTTGTCACTGCCTTTTTCTTATCCACGATCGTTTGTACTGATACTGCACCCTGAACCCAGATTTACTCATGCGTATAATATAGTTAAATAGTTTTATTTAGACAGGGTGTCACCATTGAGACCAGGGTCTCATTCTCAAGGGAGCCCTGTGAACGTGAACACACAATTCAAAACAACATGAAGCAAAACAACAGCATCACATTACACACAACAGGATGAATAAAAAAAAACATGTAATCCCCTGACATTTCACAAAGACACACAGCACCGCAATGGACTGTAATAGTAATGGATCAATCAGCTATGCAGATCATGTCACGTCATGTGTATAGGTGGCAGGGAAGTCAGGCGCAGGAGAATCGATACTTGGTATCAATGGAGTAGTTTAATAACTTCAAAACCATAGTACATACAGTAATAAAAGCAAAGTGGGTACGAGGACCCGTCGCTCACCAATACAACATTCACGAACATGAAAAACAAACAATCTCTGACAAGGACATGAGGGGAAACAGAGGGTTAAATACAGGTAATGAATGGGATTGGAGCCAGGTGTGTAGGGAGACAAGACAAAACCAATGGAAAATGAAAAATGGATCAATGATGGCTAGAAGACCGGTGACGTCGACCGCCGAGCACCGCCCGAACAAGGAGAGGCATCAACTTCGGCAGAAGTCGTGACAGATCAGGTGCAACGCGATGACGTTCAGTGGGCTTTGGCCAGAGGAATGTAGTTATTGACTGGTCTGGACTCAATGTGTTTCTGGCCTATTAGACACTGACCCACATCTTTATCTCTCAGTCTCCCCATCTCTCTCTCTGTCTGTCTGTCTCTCTCTCTCTTCCTCTGTCTGTCTGTCTCTCTCTTCCTCTGTCTGTCTCTGTCTCAATTCAAATTAAATTCAAGGGGCTTTATTGGCATTGGAAACCTATGTTAACATTGCCACAGCAAGTGAAGTAGATAATATACTAAATAATATAATATCTCTCTCTCTCTCTATATATATATATATATATATACAGTTAAAGTCGGAAGTTTACATACACTTAGGTTGGAGTCATTAAAACCTGTTTTACAACCACTCCACACATTTCTTGTTAACTATAGTTTTGGC
This sequence comes from Oncorhynchus mykiss, assembly GCF_057628025.1. Lineage (NCBI taxonomy): Eukaryota > Metazoa > Chordata > Actinopteri > Salmoniformes > Salmonidae > Oncorhynchus > Oncorhynchus mykiss. The sequence continues at coordinate 20,068,559 of NC_143042.1, forward strand.
AAGTCGGTTAGGACATCTACTTTGTGCATGACACAAGTCATTTTTCCAACAATTGTTCACAGACAGATTATTTCACTTATAATTCACTATTCCAGTGGGTCAGAAGTTGACATACACTAAGTTGACTGTGCCTTTAAACAACTTGGAAAATACCAGAAAATTATGTCATGGCTTTAGAAGCTTCTGATAGGCTAATTGACATCATATGAGTCAATTAGAGGTGTGGATTTGTTTCAAGGCCTACCTTCAAGCTCAGTGCCTCTTTGCTTGACATCATGGGAAAATCAAAATGAATCAGCCAAGACCTCAGAAAACAAACTGTAGACCTCCACAGGTCTGGTTCATCCTTGGGAGCAATTTCCAAATGCCTGAAGGTACCATGTTCATCTGTACAAAAAAATAGTATGTAAGTATAAACACCATGGACCCACGCAGCCGTCGTATTGCTCAGGAAGGAGACGCGTTCTGTCTCCTGGAGATGAAAGTACTTGCAAATCAATCCCAGAAAAACAGCAGAGGACCCTGTGAAGATGCTGGAGGAAACAGGTACAAAAGTATCTATATCCACAGTAAAACGAGTCCTATATCGACATCACCTGAAATGCCGCTCAGCAAAGAAGAAGCCACTGCTCCAACAGCTCCATAAAAGCCAGACTATGGTCTGCAACTGCACATGGGGACAAATATCATACTTTTTGGAGAAAGTTGTGGAGAAGTTGAAAAACGAGTTTTAATGACCCTAACCTAGTTGTATGTGAACTTCTGACTTCAACTGTACATATCTATCTCTCTCTCTCCCTCCCTCTCTCTCAGACTCATTCTGTTATAGTAATAGCTGCATTCTATCATTATTTCTCTGTCAGGAAACAAGCTAGTCTGCCTCGGCTCGGGTGACTGAGGCTGTGCAATCAGGACATTGAGTCGTTTTTGGAACGATAAATGCAAATATGTTGACGGTCTTGTACTGTGTGTGTGTAGCGGCTGTTGGTGAAAGAAGGTGAGGACCAAGATGCAGCGTGGTAAGTGTTCGTCATGTTTTAATTGAACAACCAAAAATGGGGAAAACAGGCTACCTAAGTATGATTCTCAATCAGAGACAACTAACGACACCTGCCTCTGATTGAGAACCATACTAGGCCAAACACATAGAAATATAACATAGAAAAAAGGACACAGACTACCCACCCCAACTCACGCCCTGACCAACCTAACACAAAGACATAAAAATGTTTGGGGGCTGCCTCTCGTGCCTGTCGCGCTGCCGTGCTGCCTCCTCATATCGCCGCCGCTCAGCTCTCGCTGCCTCCAGTTCTTCCTTGGGGCGGCGATATTCCCCAGCCTGTGCCCATGTTCCCTTACCGTCTAAAATCTCCTCCCATGTCAATGAGTCCAGAGAACGCTGCTGCTCGATACCACGCTGCTTGGTCCTTGGTTGGTGGGTGTTTCTGTAACGGCTGTTGGTGGAAGAAGGTGAGGACCTAGATGCAGCGTGCTAAGTGTTCGACATGTTTTAATTGAGCAAACTGAACACTACACAAAATAACAACGAAGAGAAACCGAAACAGTTCTGCCAGGTGAACAGACACTAAACAGAAATGAAACACCCACAACCAAAAATGGGGAAAACAGGCTACCTAAGTATGATTCTCAATCAGAGACAACGAACGACACCTGCCTCTGATTGAGAACCATACTAGGCCAAACACAGAAATATAACATAGAAAAAAGGACATAGACTACCCACCCCAACTCACACCCTGACCAACCTAGCACAAATACATAAAAAAGGAACTAAGGTCAGAACGTGACAGTGTGTGTGTGTACTTCGTTTGTGTATGTATTCAAACTAACACGTACTGTGCACACACTTATTCAGGGGTTTAGGCTATCATTACATCTTTAGGTGGATGCAGTTTACAGTACAGGAGTCGGAGAGGAAAACACCCCAGTAACCATCTCTTCTACATATCTGGTCAAGTGTACGTTATCTGTTCTCACACCTGTGTCAGACTGAGACGACTTCCCGCTGCCCTGATCGCCCTGTTGCCATGGTGAACTCCCTCTGTGTGTGTGTGTGTGTGAGTGAGTGTGTAGCCCCCCCAGGAACAGAGAGAGCAGGGCTCTGATGACTCACACAGTAGGAGGCTCAGGGCATTGGCCTCCTTTAGCTGGCCCTTTGTTGTCCAGATGCTCTTTATTTCTCATCATTATCTCTCCAGTCTATGTGGGTTTCTCCAGTCTGTGTGGGTTGGTTTACTTCTCCAGACTGACTGGGGGTGTCTGAGTGGGCGTTGGCAAGCTACAGTGTTAACACAATGTTATAAGAGACACTGTATCTCTCTGTACTGCTTCAGCCTCCACCTAGCAACAGCCAACTCCCCAGGCGAGGATTCTTTCTCTCCTACCTACCAGCACATCAGCCCACACACACCGACACACACACGCACGCACACACACACACACACATACCATCCCTCAGTTAGTGCTCTTTAAGCATATCTGATGACGGAAGATAAGACTTTTCCCATTTTGTTCTGAAAGATACTCAGCAAAGACCTTTCGGTTACTATGGCGATGACAGAAATATGAATGTAGCAGCTCTTCATAAGTGCAGCGAGATTGAAGACATTGCCATGTAATTACCGAGGTGGAGATCATTCCGAAACGACCACCCGTTGCACACGGTTAACATCCCTAACCTCAACAGATTTCAAGGAAGCAGCAAACCATCAATGTAGACGTGCATGTTATCAGCAACATGTATTTTAGCAACAACTCATTTCATAGAAACATCAACACAATGAAGGATATGTTACTCCATGAAAGTAATTACATGATTTTGCAGTGTTCTTGCTTGTGAGGTCAATGTTCTTGGACTGCAAGCTCCTCCTCTCTCCGAGCATCTTGTAAACACAGATCTAGGATCAGCATAGCCTTCCTCACCACCAACCAAAATAAATAAAAGACAGAACTGACCTGAGATCTACATCTAGGAGCAGCTTCATCCCACTCAGTCCTAGGGAGACAGACACACAGGACTGCCCCACAGAGATCTGACCTTTTTCGAACATCCCTGATCACTCAGCTGTAAAATGCCATGCCAGAATATTCCAACTCGAACTTCACTGGAACAATCAGATGAATCATCCTCTAAACTAAGGTATAATAATCAGATAGTCATCTGTAATAAATAGCCTTTGGGGCGGCAGGGTAGCCTAGTGGTTAGAGTGGTGGACTAGGTAACCGAAAGGTTGCTAGTTCAAATCCCTGAGCTGACAAGGTATAAATCTGTCATTCTGCCCCTGAACAGGCAGTTAACCCACTGTTCCTAGGCCGTCATTGAAAATAAGAATTTGTTCTTAACTGACTTGCCTAGTTAAATAAATAAAGGTAAATAGAATGGCCGTCATTCCCTCTTTCACCTAGGATACCCTAAAACAGGCCTGGCACTCACTCAGCTGAGCATAGCTATAGTCTCCGACACACGCTGTTTCACAAGTATCTTGCCCGAACAATGATTAGGAGGCGTACATACTTAAACCTGACACTCCCAGAATCATTAACGCCTAATAAACACTGTCGTCACCCTTAATACAAGTCAGTATTCAACATCCATCCATATCTGAGAAGTTCGGGAGATGAAGTAGAAACTGGCCAGTGAGCGCTGTTTCCTTCAAGTAGGTTTTGCCAAGCGCTGTGGACGGGGATGGTGGATGGGCGTAAGCATCTGCCTCTGGTTGCATGTTCGATATCCAGCGTCTTAAGCCTATCCCAGCTTATCCCAAACCTTAACCATTCGGAGTTAATGCCTAACCGTAAGATTTAGGAGTTAATGTCTTAACTTTACCCCTAATCTTAATACTGTCGCCAAACATTTACACATCAACATGGATAACTACCGTCACTGACTGTAGCAGATGTGCGTATTTAAAATATTCCAAACAGAATAAACGAATGGATAGTAAATGCCACCAAATATCCATTCATTATCTTTAGCCAAACCAATCTCAAAACATGTGTAACTGATCATTAGGCCTATATGTTCTTATGAATCCCTCCAAGTGCCCTTGTTGATAGGCCTCAGGTCAAAAACCACTGAGTTATGAGGTTCATAATGAATGTGTAGAATCTGTCCTGATACAGATACAGGATCGTCATTTGATCACTCTTTTGTTGCTGAGAATTTTCCTGCACCACAGAAAATGCAGATGAGCTTCATGATTTACATACATTTACATAACACTGAAAACCCAAGCCAGCACACGGTTATATTAACAGTATTGTACTTTTCATGTAGCCTACTTTTCGCCAGATACTAGCCTAACCCCCGATCAAGCAACGTAAACATTACAATCCTGTAGGATTTTTTCTGGGACAATACTGGTCAAATTAAGAGCCAACATCTGTAACTACTGTACAATGCTGCATCACCTTCAGCAGTGAGAGGGAACATATTGGGGAACATACTGTATGTCAGCAGAGTTGCATGATTCCATTGAGCATAATGCAGCTAAATGAGCATCATCAGTGAGCTAGCAGTAATCACTGTTAAAGGATGGAGAAAGGAGGGAGGCACTTCTGTGGTCTATTAGAAAATATATAGCCTTGCTCATGTCAGATCAACTGAACATAGCTCTGGCATTTCGAGCTCCCCACAGTACTCTCATTATTATGTACTGTAAATGAGAATATGTAGTAGTCATTTCTGTTTTCCAGGGGTTCAATTGGAATTGTTTTAATGACCTAATGAGTCCTCTCAATTAAGTTGTGTCTTTAAAAGAGCACAAATTCCTACTGTAGACTAGAGTGTGCTGCCTCCCGTCTTCAGGTGGGTGAAATCAGATTCCCTTCCCAGCTACCCTCTCCGTTCCTTCCTGATTTAACCCCTGGTCGACCCTTCATTCATTACCATGTCAAGTAGACAATGCCTGTCAGGGTGTGTGGGTTGAATGGAGAGAGAGAGCTGAAAGGGTTTTAAGAGAACGTCGGGTCTGCAGTGACTGAGAAAGCTTGTGCCAGTAGTACCAACTTCCTTCCTTTTTGTGTGTATGTGTGTGTATTTGTGTATGTGTGTGTATTTCAACGTGTGTGTGTTCCTGTCACTGTGTGTGTGCGTGTCACTATGCCCGCCTCTGTGTATTTGCTTGCTAGGATACAGGTCCGGCCGGCTGGTTCATTTGGACCTCTGTCTCCCACTCTTGTCGCCCCACTCAGGAAACACACTGCAGCCACACTGTCACACAGAAGCCATTGTTCCTTCAGGGCATGTGACTCAGAATGACGAATGTCACCGCCCTTGTCTTTCAGATCATCCAAGGTTAGATACTGTATTGTAGTGTACGGGGACAAACTGTGACTACTGCAGAGAGCACTATGTTGTCTTTTAAACACTGCTTGAAAACGCTGCTAATTTGCTACTAAAAGCATACAGTATGTACGGCTTAAATGCTTGACCTGTCACTAAATTGGATAGTTATGACAGTATCAGAATCATACGAAGCGGTTCAGTTGTGCCTATAATCCACATGTGAATCAGATATGATCGTATTATGGTCTGAGATGTCTGAGAGTACGATCTAAAGCTGTCCCTTCAGCTTTCTCTCTTGCCACTCGGGACTCTGTCTGTGACATACAGCGCCTTGCAAACGTATTCACCCCCCTTGGCGTTTTTCCTATTTTGTTGCATTACAACCTGTAATTTAAATTCATTTTTATTTGGATTTCATGTAATGGACATAAACAAAATAGTCCAAATTGCTGAAGTGAATTTTGAAGTGTTTCAAAAAATGTAAAAAAATTAAAAATTGAAAAGTGGTGCATGGACATGTATTCACCCCCTTTGCTATGAAGCCCCTAAATAAGATCCGGTGCAACCAATTACCTTCAGAAGTCACATACAGTGCCTTGCGAAAGTATTCGGCCCCCTTGAACTTTGCGACCTTTTGCCACATTTCAGGCTTCAAACATAAAGATATAAAACTGTATTTTTTTGTGAAGAATCAACAACAAGTGGGACACAATCATGAAGTGGAACAACATTTATTGGATATTTCAAACTTTTTTTAAAAATCAAAAACTGAAAAATTGGGCGTGCTAAATTATTCAGCCCCCTTAAGTTAATACTTTGTAGCGCCACCTTTTGCTGCGATTACAGCTGTAAGTCGCTTGGGGTATGTCTCTATCAGTTTTGCACATCGAGAGACTGACATTTTTTCCCATTCCTCCTTGCAAAACAGCTCGAGCTCAGTGAGGTTGGATGGAGAGCATTTGTGAACAGCAGTTTTCAGTTCATTCCACAGATTCTCGATTGGATTCAGGTCTGGACTTTGACTTGGCCATTCTAACACCTGGATATGTTTATTATTGAACCATTCCATTGTAGATTTTGCGTTATGTTTTGGATCATTGTCTTGTTGGAAGACAAATCTCCGTCCCAGTCTCAGGTCTTTTGCAGACTCCATCAGGTTTTCTTCCAGAATGGTCCTGTATTTGGCTCCATCCATCTTCCCATCAATTTGAACCATCTTCCCTGTCCCTGCTGAAGAAAAGCAGGCCCAAACCATGATGCTGCCACCACCATGTTTGACAGTGGGGATGGTGTGTTCAGCTGTGTTGCTTTTACGCCAAACATAACGTTTTGCATTGTTGCCAAAAAGTTCAATTTTGGTTTCATCTGACCAGAGCACCTTCTTCCACATGTTTGGTGTGTCTCCCAGGTGGCTTGTGGCAAACTTTAAACAACACTTTTTATGGATATCTTTAAGAAAAGCCTTTCTTCTTGCCACTCTCCCATAAAGGCCAGATTTGTGCAATATACGACTGATTGTTGTCCTATGGACAGAGTCTCCTACCTCAGCTGTAGATCTCTGCAGTTCATCCAGAGTGATCATGGGCCTCTTGGCTGCATCTCTGATCAGTCTTCTCCTTGTATGAGCTGAAAGTTTAGAGGGACGGCCAGGTCTTGGTAGATTTGCAGTGGTCTGATACTCCTTCCATTTCAATATTATCGCTTGCACAGTGCTCCTTGGGATGTTTAAAGCTTGGGAAATCTTTTTGTATCCAAATCCGGCTTTAAACTTCTTCACAACAGTATCTCGGACCTGCCTGGTGTGTTCCTTGTTCTTCATGATGCTCTCTGCGCTTTTAACGGACCTCTGAGACTATCACAGTGCAGGTGCATTTATACGGAGACTTGATTACACACAGGTGGATTGTATTTATCATCATTAGTCATTTAGGTCAACATTGGATCATTCAGAGATCCTCACTGAACTTCTGGAGAGAGTTTGCTGCACTAAAAGTAAAGGGGCTGAATAATTTTGCACGCCCAATTTTTCAGTTTTTGATTTGTTAAAAAAGTTTGATATATCCAATAAATGTCTTTCCACTTCATGATTGTGTCTCACTTGTTGTTGATTCTTCACAAAAAAATACAGTTTTATTTCTTTATGTTTGAAGCCTGAAATGTGGCAAAAGGTCGCAAAGTTCAAGGGGGCCGAATACTTTCGCAAGGCACTGTAATTAGTTAAATAAAGTCCAACTGTGTGCCATCTAAGTGTCACATGATCTGTGACATGAGCTCAGTATATACAGTGGGGAGAACAAGTATTTGATACACTGCCGATTTTGCAGGTTTTCCTACTTACAAAGCATGTAGAATTCTGTAATTTATATCATAGGTACACTTCAACTGTGAGAGACGGAATCTAAAACAAAAAAAAATCCAGAAAATCACATTGTATGATTTTTAAGTAATTAATTTGCATTTTATTGCATGACATAAGTAATTGATCACCTAGCAACCAGTAAGAATTCCGGCTCTCACAGACCTGTTAGTTTTTCTTTAAGAAGCCCTCCTGTTCTCCACTCATTACCTGCATTAACTGCACCTGTTTGAACTCGTTACCTGTAAACTTTGAACATCCCACGGAGCACCATTAAATCCATTACTGAAAAAATTGAAAGAATATGGCACCACAACAAACCTGCCAAGAGAGGGCCGTCCACCAAAACTCACAGACCAGACAAGGAGGGCATTAATCAGAGAGGCAACGAAGAGACCAAAGATAACCCTGAAGGAGCTGCAAAGCTCCACAGCAGAGATTGGAGTATCTGTCCATAGGACTTCTTTAAGCCGTACACTCCACAGAGCGGGACTTTACAGAAGAGTGGCCAGAAAAAAGCCATTGCTTAAAGAATAAAATAAGCAAACACGTTTGGTATTTGCCAAAAGGCCTGTGGGAGACTCCCCAAACATATGGAAGAAGGTACTCTGGTCAGATAACACTAAAATTGAGCTTTTTGGCCATCAAGGAAAATGTTATGTCTGGTGCAAACCCAACACCTCTCATCACCCCGAGAACACCATCCCCACAGTGAAGCATGGTGGTGGCAGCATCATGCTGTTGGGGTGTTTTTCATCGGCAGGGACTGAGAAACTGGTCAGAGTTGAAGGATGGCACTAAATACAGGGAAATTCTTGAGGGAAATCTGTTTCAGTCTTCCAGAGATTTGAGAGGTTCACCTTCCAGCAGGACAATTATTACTATTTTTGTATTTTTTTTTACCTTTATTTAACTAGGCAAGTCAGTTAAGAACAAATTCTTATTTTCAATGACGGCCTAGTGGGTTAACTGCCTGTTCAGGGGCAGAACGACAGATTTGTATCTTGTCAGCTCGGGGGTTTGAACTTGCAACCTTCCGGTTCCTAGTCCAACGCTCTAACCACTAGGCTACCCTGCCGCCCCTGGCGGCCACCCTGACCCTAAGCATACTGCTAAAGCAACACTCAAGTTGTTTAAGGGGAAACACTTCAATTTATTGGAATGGCCTAGTCAAAGCCCAGACCTCAATCCAATTGAGAATCTGTGGTATGACTTAAAAATTGCTGTACACCAGCAGAACCCATCCAACTTGAATTAGCTGGAGAAGGTTTGCTTTAAAGAACGGGCAAAAATCCTAGATGTGCCAAGCTTATAGAGACATACCCCAAGAGTCTTGCAGTTGTAATTGCTGCAAAAGGTGCCTCTACAAAGTATTGACTTTGGGGGGTGAATAGATATGCACGCTCAAGTTTTCAGTTGTTATGTCTTATTTCATGTCTGTTTCACAATAAAACATATTTTGAATCTTCAAAGTGGTAGGCATGTTGTGTTAATCAAATGATACAACCCCCGCCCCCCCAAAAAATCGATTTTAATTCCAAGTTGTAAGACAGCAAAATAGGAAAGATGGCAAGGGGGGTGAATACTTTCGCAAGCCACTGTAAGCACTCCCCCAGTTCTTAGTTTGTTCCTTCAGTACAAATTCTTCCACATACACAATGCAGTCTGTGTGAGGTCCTATATGGTGCGCATTGTGCTCCAGTGCTGTCTCCGTCATCCATAGGGAACTATTTCCCCTGCTATTCACTGGGTTGGAGTGGGTTTGTCTGCTCTGCTCTCAGCTGTTATCTATGGCCACATCAATCGTCTGAACAACAACACATCATGTGATTCTGATACAGTGCATTCCTCTCATAAGAACCACGTACGTCAAGGGCCACTAGATTTTTGTTTTTCCGATTCATACATCTGTGGTTCTTAGACATGGAGGGACAATCAATCAAATGTATTTATTTATAAAGCCTTTCTTACACCAGCTAATGTCACAAAGTGCTGTACAGAAACCCAGCCTAAAATCCTAAACAGCAAGCAATGCAGGTGTAGAAGCACGGTGGCTAGGAAAAACTCCCTAGAAAGGTCAAAACCTAGGAAGAAACCTAGAGAGGAACCAGGCTATGAGGGGTGGCCAGTCCTCTTCTGGCTGTGCCAGGTGGAGATTATAACAGAACATGGCCAAGATGTTAAAATGTTCATAGATGACCAGCAGGGTCAAATAATAATAATCACAGTGGTTGTCGAGGGTGCAACACCTCTTGAGTAAATGTCAGTTGGCTTTTCATAGCCGATCATTCAGAATATCTCTACCGCTCCTGCTGTCTCTAGAGAGTTGAAAACAGCAGGTCTGGGACAGGTAGCACGTCCGGTGAACAGGTCAGGGTTCCATAGCCGCAGGCAGAACAATTGAAACTGGAGCAGGAGCACGGCCAGGTGGACTGGGAACAGCAAGGAGTCGTCAGGCCAGGTAGTCCTGAGGCATGATCCTAGGGCTCAGGTCCTCTGAGAGAGAGAGAAAGAAAGAAAGAGAAAGAAAGAAAGAGAGAAAGAATTAGAAAGAGCATACTTAAATTCAGACAGGACAACGGATAAGACAGGATAAATACTCCAGATATAACAGACCGACTCCTGCCCCCCGACACATAAACTACTGCAGCATAAATACTGGAGGCTGAGACAGGAGGGGTCAGGAGACACTGTGGCCCCGTACAACGATATCCCCCGGACAGGGCCGAACAGGCAGGATATAACCCCACCCACTTTGCCAAAGCACAGCCCCCACACCACTAGAGGGATATCTTCAACCACCAACTAACCATCCTGAGACAAGGCCGAGTATAGCCCACAAAGATCTCCGATAACCCAAGGGGGGTTGTGCCAATGTGCTAAGGAGTACAGCTGATCCCAGTGTCACATACTGTATGGTCTGTTTCTCATCCCCACGTCATGTCATTGGGAACCATGCAGTGTCTATGGCACTGTCTGCTCTGATGCTCTAAATACAGTAGGCTACAGTATTAGACTATATGCCATATTAGCTGTTCTGATGAACTCATCTCGTGGTTCACTACACTTTCTCTTTCCCTTTTCCTTCCTCTTCATCTCCCATCCCTCCATTTCTTACCTGACAACAGTGACTCACATCTCCCTACTGCCTATAGGGTGGGACTGAGCCCAGTCAGGCTCGCTAGCCCTGAAGGCTGGGCAAATAAACATGTTGTTTTTGCTCATGAGGCAGAATTAACACAGCTGACCTTGCACTCTGCACGCAGGTAGTTCTAATCTACTGACCATCTACAAAATATCATGGGGGATTTATGTGTGTGTGTGTGCATTAGGGCGGGGTAGGGGGAGTCGTGAGTGTGTATGCCTGTCTGTGTGCCTGCCTGACTGTCTGTGTGTCTGTCTGTGTGAGATGATAATTCAGAAGGGAAAAAGGGATACAGAACTCCAGCCCCATGTGTATCTGCCATGGGTATCTGCCCTACACCTGAGAGATAGAGGCTCGCCAGTAACGCCATAGAGGAGTTTCTATGGTAATGATGATGCCTCATGGAAAGGGTAATAGAAAGGGTAGATCGAGACATTGTGTGTAGGGGTGTGTGACACAGAGAGAGAGAGAGAGAGAAAGAGAGAGAGGGGGGAGCAAGAAAGAGTGCGGGAGAGACAGTATTTGAGTGTGCAGGTTTGTAGGAAATCAGGTGTGTGAGGGTGTGGGAGTTTGTGTCTGCGTGCGTGTGTGCGTCCGTGCACGCTCCTGTGTGTGCATGAATGATCCATGAAGGACTCAACTTAATGGGTGTTTTGAGACCATGATCCATTCTGAATAGCCTGGTTCCTCACAACTCCTCTACAGCAATACTAGGTCAAACGGTCTGTGATAAATCCTCATTAAATATGGATAAGCAGCATTTCATTAGCTGGTGTGTGTCTGTGTGTCTGTACTACTAGCAGCTAGACTCAGAGGGAGGCTTTCCGCCTAACAGCTTGTCAAGGAGGAAACATGTCACACAGCCCCAAAATGTAATTCCTGCTGATGCAACACATAGCCAGTGAAATATTAGAATAATCCCTACAAAGAGAGGAAGAGAGAGAGAGAGAGAGAATGTGTGTGTGTACCTGTGTGTGTGTGTTTCTGTGTGTGAGAGAGAGCTTAGGGAGGCAGATCATTAAAAGTGGAGGGAGATAGGAGAAGGTGGTCTTGTTTAGTGCTACAGCAGAATCCACCTGAGACACCCAGATGAGCTTTCACCTAAGCAGTGAACAGAGACAGACATTAGTTCATGGAGCATGAGATTTACACAGGTGATAGAACGGACGACCGGCTAGCTCCCCTTCCAGCCCTGGTTACCTTAGTCTGCAGTATTGCTAAAAATAAAACCAACCCAAGTTATTTAAGTGGAACGAAGCTGCTGTCAGAATCGGAGGAGATGTATTAATCTCAAAGCTCACTAAAGAGATGGCAGTGGAGTAGTTAAAGCATTTGTGCCAGGAGACTCTCAGTGTGCTTCCCAAATGGCACCATATTCCCTATATAGTGCACTACATTTGACCAGAGCCGTCTGCTTGGTCCAAGGTGCTGATATTTTGGGATGAGAATCTGAGATATTCGGTGACATTTCCATTGGGGGAGATAGCTCCAAGAGCTGCAGTCGTTGCTGTCTGACTCAGAAACACACACTGTCAGTGGAGGAGCCGAGGGAGGATAGACAGAATGCGACAGAGGCCAGAGGAGAGGTGGAGGAGAGATGGAGCTTTCATCAGCTACTTTTACCAGGGCGACAAGGTCAACATCTCCCATTTACAAAATGCACTACTGATATGAAGAGACACTTGAAAGGGCTGGCCCAGGTACAGGGGAATGACCCGAAAAAGGCTACTAAAAGGGTTTTAGTTGATTAAAGATCACTCATCCAAATTAAAGTGGAATATTAGCAGTATTGTGGTGTACGGTGCCTTCAGAAAGTATTCAGCCCCCTTGACTTTTTCCACATTTTGTTACATTACAGCCTTATTCTGAATTGGATTAAATAAAGAATAATCATCACCAATCTACACACATTACCCAAATAATGACAAAGCAAAAGCAGATTTTAAAAAAAATGTCAAAAAATGTATAAAAAACTAAAACAGAAATATCTTATTTTCATAAATGTTCAGATCCTTTGCTGTGAGACTCGATATTAAGCTCAGGGGCATCCTGTTTCCATTGATCATCCCCAAGACATTTCTACAACTTTATTGGAGTCCACCTGTGGTAAATTCAATTGATTGGACATGATTTGGAAAGACACACACCTGTCTATATAAGGTCCCACAGTTGACAGTGCATGTCAGAGCAAAAACCAAGCCACGAGGTCAAAGGAATAGTCCGTAGAGCTCTGAGACAGGATTGTGTCAAGGCACAGATCTGGGGAAGGGTACCAAAACATTTCTGCAGCATTGAAGGTCCCCAAGAACACATTGGTCACCATCATTCTTAAATGGAAGAAGTTTGGAACCACCAAGACTCTTCCTAGAGCTGGCCACCAAGCCAAACTGAGCAACCGGGGGAGAAGGGCCTTGGTCAGGGGGGTGACCCAGAACCCGATGGTCACTCTGACAGAGCTCTAGAGTTCCTCTGTGGAGATGGGAGATCCTTCCACAAGGACAACCATCTCTGCAGTACTCCATCAATCAGGCCTTTATGGAAGAGTGGCGTGACGGAAGCCACTCCTCAGTAAGAGGCACATGCCAGCCCACTTGGAGTTTGCCAAAAGTTACCAAAAAGACTCTCAGGCCATGAAAAACAAGATTCTCTGATATGATGTATCCAAGATTGAACTCTTTTGCCTGAATGCCAAGCGTCACGTTTGGAGGAAACCTGGCACCGTCCCTACGATGAAGCATGGTGGTGGCAACATCATGCTGATGTTTTTCAGCGGCAGGGACTGGGAGACTAGCCAGGATCGAGGCAAAGATTAACAGAGCAAAGTACAGAGAGATCCTTGATGAAAACCTGCTCCAGACCGCTCAGGACCTCAGACTTTGGTGAAAGTTCACCTTCCAACAGGACAACGACCCTAAGCACACAGCCAAGACAATGCAAGAGTGGCTTCGGCACAAGTGTCTGAATGTCCTTGAGTGGCCCAGCCAGAGCCCGCACGTGAACCCGATCGAACATCTCTGGAGAGACCTGAAAAAAGCTGTGCAGCAACACTCCCCATCCAACCTGATAGAGCTTGAGAGGATCTGCAGAGAAGAATGGGAGAATCTCCTCAAATACAGTTGTGCCAAGGTTGTAGCATCATGCCCAAGAAGACTCAAGGCTGTAATCGCTGCCAAAGGTGCTTCAACAAAGTACTGAATAAATGGTCTGAATACTTATACTTCTTATAAATTAGCAAACATTTCTAAAAAACTGTTTTTGCTTTGTCATTACGGGGTATTGTGTGTAGATTGATGATGGCGAAAAACAATGTAACACATTTTAGAATAGGGCTGTAACGTAACAACATGTGTAAAAAGTCAAGGGGTCTGAATACTTTCCAAAGGCAATGTATATGTCAAATGACTTGGCATATAGTAGAGTACATAATGTCTTTTCTGTGGCTGGGTGAGGTTGTTGTTTCTTTGTTGTTTGTACTGCATCTGGGCTGGGAGCCAATTGTCTTTACACCTGACAGCACTCCAGAATGCATGTCCTGTGCCAGGTCACTCTGGGAAAGAGAGAGAGAGAGAGGGGTAGAGGAAGAGCAGGGGGATAACGGGAGAGAGAGAAATAAGAAAGGAGAGAGGGATTGAGATGGAGGGAATGAGAGAGAGCTCTGAACAGACAAGAGCCAGTGGCACATTGGTGACGAAGTGAAATGATGTGCTGCCAAGGTCTCCTTACTGTTAGTCTGATGCATCCCCACAACCTCTTCACTCTGCATCCCTGCAAGTGCAACACAGAGGCTGCTGACACCTTATTCACTAGCGCACTACTTGGTTGTACCTACAGAGATCCTATAATTAACTTTGTTCTATTTGATTATGTTATTACACTGGTCTGATCAAAAGTAATGCACTGTATAAGGAATACAAAAGTGCCATTTGAGAGCTGTCTACACAAACAGACAGCAGTGACTAGAATATCCCATCCTGTAGTGTCAGGGTCTTTTCTGTCAGTGCTACTGATACCATCCCTGCTGGCTCTGAGTCATCCATCCACCCAGCCTTACTGCCCAGGGGAAATGAATGGCAGGTGACAGTCCAAGCTCCCAGCTCTCTTGATCTCTACAGCAGCGTGACACTTGTGTTCTGTTAGATCAGAGCTCCATGCCATCCGCATTCAGCTCCAGAGGAGGTCTCTCACACACACACACACACACACAAACACACACACACGTATGCACGCACGCATGCACCCACCCACCCACGCACGCACGCACGCACACACACACACACACACACACACACACACACACACACACACACACACACACACACACACACACACACACACACACACACACACACACACAGGACAATGCATTCTGTCATCCAGCCCGTGTGAAATCAAATCAATGTTATCTTATCAGCCAGTGATCCTCAGTTACAGCTCTGTAAAGCTAAAATCCTCTCCGGTAGATACAGTGTGTTATGTGGCTGGGTTGGACACAACAGGAGGAAGAAGGACAGGCAGTGTGCCAGGCAGCTAATAATACACCTCAGCCCACAGAGAAAGGGGACCGGGGATCCTAACTGCCTCCTCCAAATGCAGGCTTTGTGACTTCAGCAATCACCATGGAAATCACCAAGGCAACAGTGTTGAATCGAGTTGCTTTAGTGACAGTGCTCCATTTTGCCACAGTCACCAGTGCTTAATTGTCATGAAAGATTTCAGCAGATTGTTTGATGAAATTATAGGCATTTGGGCAGAAGGCGGAGGGCATGTTTTTTTTGTTTTGATTAAGAGGTAGAAAAAAATCACTTGAAATAGGAAATTGTCACCTCTTGATGAAATCATGTTTGCTGCAGTACGACTCCTGCATACTAACAAACCCTGGTTTCAATTAAACTCTTAGAGTCACCAGATGTCTCAACCTTAAAGACTAATCAATTAATACAACATCTGAATTAAAGTAATTAAAAGTAGGATTTGAGGAAAAGGCCCAGATTACAGATTACATTCTCAGTGGATTGAATACCACTGGGTTGAGAGAGTATACAGATTCCAACCTGGCAACTGTTATGGTCCAACTGACCACCAATCTGGCAACCCTTGAGTTGAGCCACCAATCATCTCTCCTTGCTCCCTCTCAACTCCAACCCCACCCCCCTTAAAGAGGCAGCAGCAGGTGTCTTTTCCCCTTTTAACCACACACGCACACACACACGCACACACTCCTCCCCTACAAGTCACCTTGGCTCTCAGAACCCTCTTCTGAGTTGAGATACGAGGAGGGGCAGCTCAGTGGGTGTGTGTGTGTCACGAACCTCGCCGAGGTTGGTGCCTCTTCCTGTTCGGGCGGTGCTCGGCGGTCGTCGTCGCCGGCCTATTAGCTGCCATCGATTCCCTTTCCGTTTGTTTTGGGTTATTGGTTAATTGGGTACACCTGTTTTGTATTAGGATTTGTTTGTAGGGTATTTAAGGGCACTAGGCCCGCTGGGTATTTGTGCGGGCTTGTTTTTGTTACTCTGTGTTTTGTTGGTGTGATTTATTATTGTATTTATTCTCCGGACTGTTTAGTCCTGTTGTTGTTTTGGACTAGCAACGTATTTACGCCCTGTGTGTTGGCGTGACTGTTTTTGTTGCGCTGGGGAATAAATCTGAGGAAAACGACTGAACCCTGCTCTCTGCGCCTGATTCCACCCACCACACCTAGTAGATCGTAACAGAAGCCCGCACCACCTGAAATGGAGTCAGCAGGAGCAGCGACCACTCCTCTCCCCACTATGGAGGAGCGCGTTCATCACCATACTGCTGTCCTCCATCGGATTGGTACCGCGATGGACCAGATGATGGAGAGGATGGAACGATGGGAGCGGAGTGGTCTCCCGACATCTACCCCAGCTCCCCCACTCCCGACACCACCTACTCCACCTACATCGTCCTCTGGGTCCGGCGCACTACGTCTCTCCCCCCCGAGGGAGTACGATGGAGCGGCTGCTGGGTGCCAGGGATTTTTGCTCCAGCTGGAGCTCTACCTGGCTACCGTGCGTCCGGCTCCCTCGGGTGAGGAGAGTGTGAGCCTCCTCGTCTCCTGTTTAACGGGCAGGGCCCTGGACTGGGCTAACGCAGTCTGGAACAGTCCAGACTCAGCTCGGGACAACTACCTGGAGTTCACTCGCCGTTTCCGAGCAGTGTTCGATCATCCACCAGAGGGTAAAGCGGCGGGTGAGCGACTGTTCCACCTCAGACAGGAGACGAGGAGCGCGCAGGACTTCGCGTTGGAGTTTAGGACCCTAGCTGCTGGTGCTGGGTGGAATGACAGGGCCCTGATGGACCATTACCGGTGTAGTCTCCGGGAGGACGTCCGCCGGGAGCTGGCTTGCAGGGACACAACTCTCTCCCTGGATGAACTAATAGACATGTCTATTCGATTGGACAACCTGCTAGCTGCCCGCGGGCGTTCAGAAGGGGTCCTGTTAATTCCACCGTCCAGCTCTCCCACTCCCACTCCGATGGAGTTGGGAGGAGCTGCATCTAGGGGGATCAGAGGGGGCTCCTCCTGCTCCTATTGTGGACGGAGAGGACACACTTCGGACCGGTGTTGGAGGAGTCCCTCTGGGAGTCGAGATGGTCGGCAGAGCGCTCCTCGGCCACCCCAGGTGAGTAAGCACCAAACTCACCCAGAGCTCCCTGTTGGTCACATGTTTTTGTTAATTTTTTTCCCTGCATTTTTCCCCGCTCTTCAGCATAAGGCGCTAGTCGATTCAGGCGCAGCTGGGAGCTTTATGGATCGTGGACTCGCCCGTAAATTGGGTATTCCGTTAGTGCAGATAGACCCACCTGTCCCCGTGCACTCCTTAGATAGCCGACCGCTAGGGTCAGGGCTGGTCAGGGAGGCCACGATTCCGCTGGACATGGTAACGCAGGGGAATCATAGGGAGAGGATCAGTTTCTACCTTATTGATTCACCTGGGTTTCCGGTGGTGTTGGGGGTTCCCTGGCTGGCTATTCACAATCCCCTTATTTCCTGGAAACAGGGGGCTCTTAAGGGGTGGTCAGACGAGTGTTCAGAGAGGTGTTTAGGAGTTTCCATCGGTGCCACGACGGTGGAGAGTCCAGACCAGGTTTCCACCGTGCGCATTCCCCCAGAATATGCCGATTTGGCTATCGCTTTTAGTAAGAGGAAAGCGACCAAATTACCACCCCATCGACGGTGGGATTGCGTGATAAACCTCCTGGAGAACGCTGCACTTCCCCGGAGTCATGTGTACCCACTGTCACAGGAGGAGACGCTGGCTATGGAAACATATGTCACGGAAGCTCTGAGACAGGGGTACATTCGGCCCTCCATGTCACCCGTCTCCTCGAGTTTCTTTTTTGTGAGGAAAAAGGAGGGAGGTCTGCGTCCGTGCATTGATTATCGAGGTCTCAATTCGATCACAGTGGGTTTTAGTTATCCGCTACCTCTCATCGCTACGGCGGTGGAATCATTCCACGGAGCGCGTTTCTTCACAAAACTGGACCTCAGGAGCGCGTATAATCTGGTGCGTATTCGGGGAGGAGACGAGTGGAAAACAGCGTTTAGTACCACATCAGGCCACTATGAGTACCTCGTCATGCCGTATGGGTTGAAAAATGCTCCAGCCGTCTTTCAATCCTTTGTAGATGAGATTCTCAGGGACTTGCACGGGCAGGGTGTGGTAGTCTATATTGATGACATCTTGATTTATTCTGCCACACGCGCCGCGCATGTTTCCCTGGTGCGCAAGGTTCTTGGGCGACTGCTGGAGCATGACCTATACGTCAAGGCTGAGAAATGTGTGTTTTCCAAACCAGCCGTTTCCTTCCTGGGTTATCGCATTTCCAGCTCGGGGATGATGATGGAGTGTGACCGCGTTAATGCCGTGCGTAATTGGCCGACTCCGACCACGGTAAAGGAGGTGCAGCGGTTTTTAGGGTTTGCCAATTACTACCGGAGGTTTATCCGGGGTTTTGGCCAAGTAGCGGCGCCCATTACCTCACTGCTGAAGGGAGGGCCGGTGCGTTTGCGGTGGTCAGCAGAGGCTGATGGAGCCTTCAACCAGTTGAAGGCACTGTTCACTGGGGCTCCCGTGTTGGCGCATCCGGACCCTTCGTTAGCATTCATAGTGGAGGTGGATGCGTCCGAGGCTGGGGTTGGAGCCGTGCTGTCTCAGCGCTCGGGTACGCCACCGAAGCTCCGTCCCTGCGCTTTCTTTTCTAAGAAGCTGGGTCCGGCAGAGCGGAACTATGATGTGGGGGACCGGGAGTTACTAGCTATGGTAAAGGCCCTGAAGGTGTGGAGACACTGGCTAGAGGGGGCTAAACACCCTTTTCTCATCTGGACTGATCACCGTAATCTGGAGTATATTCGTGCAGCGAGGAGACTGAATCCGCGCCAGGCTAGGTGGGCCATGTTCTTTACACGTTTTAGATTTACGATCTCTTACAGACCAGGTTCCCTCAACACTAAGGCCGACGCGCTGTCCCGTCTCTATGACACTGAGGACCGGTCTATCGAACCCACTCCCATCCTTCCTGCTTCTCGGCTGTTGGCCCCAGTGGTATGGGAGGTGGACGCGGACATCGAGCGGGCGTTGAGGGTTGAACCTGCGCCTGCACAGTGTCCGACTGGCAGAAGTTACGTACCGCTTGGTGTTCGTGATAAGTTGATTCGGTGGGCTCACACACTACCGTCTGCGGGTCATCCGGGGATCGATAGGACAGTGCGGGGTCTTAGAGGGAAATACTGGTGGCCCACCTTAGCTAGGGACGTGAGGCTCTATGTCTCTTCCTGTTCGGTATGCGCCCAGAGTAAGGCTCCTAGGCACCTTCCTAGAGGGAAGTTACAGCCCCTCCCGATTCCACAACGGCCATGGTCCCATCTCTCGGTAGATTTCCTTACTGATCTTCCCCCATCTCAGGGGAACACTACCGTTTTGGTCGTTGTGGATCGGTTCTCTAAGTCCTGCCGTCTCCTCCCATTGCCTGGTCTCCCTACGGCCCTACAGACTGCAGAGGCTCTTTTTACCCACGTCTTCCGGCACTATGGGGTCCCAGAGGATATCGTCTCCGATCGGGGTCCCCAGTTCACATCTCGGGTTTGGAAGGCGTTTATGGAGCGTCTGGGGATCTCGGTCAGCCTTACCTCTGGTTATCACCCCGAAAGTAATGGGCAGGTGGAGAGAGTAAACCAGGAAGTGGGCAGGTTTCTGAGGTCGTATTGCCAGGACCGGCCAGGAGAATGGGCAAGGTACGTCCCATGGGCAGAGTTAGCCCAGAATTCTCTTCGGCATTCGTCCACGAATATGTCGCCATTCGAATGTGTACTGGGTTACCAGCCGGTCCTGGCTCCGTGGCATCAGAGTCAGACCGAGGCTCCTGCGGTGGAGGAGTGGGTACAGCGCTCTAGAGAGACCTGGCGGGCAGTCCAGGATTCTCTCAGGCAGGCCAGTGAACGGCAGAAGAGAGACGCTGACCGCCACCGCAGTGAGGCCCCGGTGTTCGCACCAGGGGACAGGGTCTGGCTCTCGACCCGAAACCTGTCCCTCCGCCTGCCCTGCCGGAAGCTGGGGCCGCAGTGTGTGGGGCCATTTAAAGTCCTGAGGAGGATAAACGAGGTGTGTTATAGATTGCAACTTCCCTCTTATTATCGTATTAACCCCTCGTTTCATGTGTCTCTCCTCAGGCCGGTGGTAGCTGGTCCCCTACAAGACAGTGAGGTGCCGGAGGTCCCTCCACCCCCTCTGGACATCGAGGGGTCCCCGGCGTACACAGTACGAGCTATTCTGGACTCGAGACGCCGGGTGAGGGGCCTGCAGTACCTCGTGGACTGGGAGGGGTACGGTCCGGAGGAGAGGTGCTGGGTACCGGGGAGGGACATTTTAGATCCTTCCCTCTTGAGGGATTTCCATCGCCTCCACCCGGATCGCCCTGCGCCTCGTCCTCCGGGTCGTCCTCGAGGCCGGGGTCGGCGCGCTGCGGGAGCCGCGCGTCAGGGGGGGGGTACTGTCACGAACCTCGCCGAGGTTGGTGCCTCTTCCTGTTCGGGCGGTGCTCGGCGGTCGTCGTCGCCGGCCTATTAGCTGCCATCGATTCCCTTTCCGTTTGTTTTGGGTTATTGGTTAATTGGGTACACCTGTTTTGTATTAGGATTTGTTTGTAGGGTATTTAAGGGCACTAGGCCCGCTGGGTATTTGTGCGGGCTTGTTTTTGTTACTCTGTGTTTTGTTGGTGTGATTTATTATTGTATTTATTCTCCGGACTGTTTAGTCCTGTTGTTGTTTTGGACTAGCAACGTATTTACGCCCTGTGTGTTGGCGTGACTGTTTTTGTTGCGCTGGGGAATAAATCTGAGGAAAACGACTGAACCCTGCTCTCTGCGCCTGATTCCACCCACCACACCTAGTAGATCGTAACAGAGTGTGTCTCTGTGTGTGTGTGTGTGTGTGTGTGTGTGTGTGTGTGTGTGTGTGTGTGTGTGTGTGTGTGTGTGTGTGTGTGTGTGCATGCGTGCGTATGTGTGTGTCCCACCGAAACTACATCACACACCTAATCCCCCTCTGCCACTGCAGGAGTTGGATGACTGCCAGGCAGCGTAGGGAGGAGCAGAGCTGGGCTGCTCTCTTCAACACATCTGACAATCAGTGGGAGCCTCAATTAGTCAATGAGTAGAAACACTGTGGGTAGAAGAATAGAATCACTTGAAGGACACATGCTGTATTGTAAGACGTATGACAAATACATATTGTGCTGTTCACAATGCAATAATGAGGAAAATACTTTAAGTGTTAATAAAATTGGGTTGACATACTTTCTGGCAGCATGATGTCTCTGGTTCTTACTTAGAGAGTTGGGCAATGGAAAACATGTTAGAGACAGAACGTGAGTAATGCTCCACAGTTTGGAAATGACTGTAATTGTAACTGTTGGGAAACATTGCGACAAGCCAGGACTGCTTTTACAGCTCTAGCTGAAGACTCAAACCTGCCCAAACCAGCTTCTCTTCCCCCCCAAATGAGGTAAACCATTTGAATACATACATTCATAATGGACTAATTACTAGGCACTTTATGCTTGGGAAATAATAGCTTGAACAGAGAGAGGCCTGGTGGTGTGTGTTTGTTTGTTTGTGTGTGTGTGTGTGTGTGTGTGTGTGTGTGTGTGTGTGTGTGTGTGTGTCTCAATTCCCTTACACTCAGTCATCAGTGTTTATTGGGATTTGTTCTCTAAAGAGTCTTTAATATATCTGCCTAGCAATGAGAGAAAAAAGTGTTAGCGATGCTAGCGCTACAATGTGCTGATGCCAGCCAGAATGCTAGCAAGCCAAACAATAAGACAGTGATCTGCAGATGCCCATGACCCAAGTTTCAGCCCTGAAGAATATAACAGATCTTTGAAGAGAATTCATCCAACATCAGCAGTGCATTAACAAAACTGCAAAGGGTCATGGGAGATAGAAAGAGAGATATAGAGAGAGAGAAATGTGTATATATATATATATATATATATATATATATATATATATATATATATATACACATTTCTCTCTCTCTATATCTCTCTTTCTATCTCCCATGACCCTTTGCAGTTTTATATATATATATAGAGAGAGAGAGAGAGAGAGAGAATAGCAGCTGAAGCATGGCACCCTTTCAGGACAGTGAAGTGAAGGCTCTTACAAGGTCTACTGTAGCCTCTTCACCTCTCAGAGACACAGAAAGAGATTCTTCAGTGAGCACATCTTAAATGCACCCAACCATTCAGCGCTGGCACTGACCTAGAAATGAATGGCTGGCCACCAAAAGCCGGAGAGACAATCATAAAAAGAAAGAAAAAAACACTTACCAAATCAAATCAAACGTTATTGGTCACACACACATATTTAGCAGATGTTATTGCGGGTGTAGCAAAATGCTTGTGTTCCTAGCTCCAAAAGTGCAGTAGTGTCTTGCAGTTCACAACAATACACACTAATCTAAAAGTAAAAGAATGGAATTAAGAAATATCTAAATATTAGATTGAGCAATGTCGGAGTGGCTTTGACTAAAATACAGTAGAATAGAATACAGTATATACATGAGATGAGTAAAGCAATATGTAAACATTATTTAAACATTATTAAAGTGACTAGTGTTCCATTATTAAAGTGGCCAATGATTCCAAGGATATGTATATAGGGCAGCAGCCTCTGGTGCAGGATTACAAAACCGGGTGGAAGCCGGCTAGTGATGGCTATTTAACAGTCTGATGGTCTTGAGATAGAAGCTGTATCTCGGTCACAGCTTTGATGCACCTGTACTGACCTCGCTTTCTGGATGATAACGGGGTGAACAAGCCGTGGCTCGGGTGGTTGATGTCCTTGATGATCTTTTTGGCCTTAAAGTGACAGCAGGTGCTGTAGGTGTCCTGGAGTGCAGGTAGTTTGATGCGTTGGGCAGATCGCACCACCCTCTGGAGAGCCTTGCGGTTGCGGGCGCTGCAGTTTCCGTACCAGGCGGTGATACAGCCCGACAGGATGCTCTCAATTGTGTATCTTTAAAAGTTTGTGAAGGTTTTAGGGGCCAAGCCAAATTTCTTCCCCAAGGCAGCCGATTGTTTGGTCAGTCGGAAGTATCAGATATCTGGGATGCTCATATCTACGCTTATAGAAAAGCTCTCACAGATTTAGGGCTCTATTCGATCAGATCTGCTTTAGCCGACATCCGCCTAGCGGTTGTTTTGGTCGGTGGAACTGCATTAGATCGGTACAATTCACAAGCGGCTCCTGGCAATATAGGCTTGTGACAAGGCCCATATTTTTTTAGACACCCCTATCCGAGGTAGAACAAAACACGACCATGTTTTTTTCACATCCCTACTGTCTCCTATATATAAAATGGATGGTTGTGTAAAAATATTGTACCGCAAAAGTTGTTCAATTTATAGAGATTGTGACACAACCTCTAAACTCAAAGTGCAGAATAATGCCTCGTTGGAGGGGGGGATGGGGCACATAAGCTCATGTAACCCAATATTGCAAGCTCTGATATTGCTAGAATTTGGAATACAAGTTGTCAGTTGTTTGCCCTACATACACAAACTAACCGCATTAGGATATCTTAATGAATCTTCTAAATATATAACTGTAAACACAGAGGCTCAATAGGCGGAAATGTCAACAATTAATATTTATGATGAATGTCAGCTTTACTTTTTGGTAGCTGATTTATAGACAACTTTGCAAGTCAAATGTGCTCACATTCAGTGCTGTATGGTCCTGCTTGACTAAAATACATTCAGTTACACGTGTTATTTTATATTGTGGTTAGTGGAATATGCTCTAAGGAAATCAAGTCGGCACAGACATTGGAATTAGATTTATTTGGGTCCAGGGTTCCTTAAAAGATGTTGTATATTTAGCCCCTACCTACTCTTGTAATTAAGTCAGGGGCCATCACATATTATCTTTGGGGCCACCATGGATTTAGCCTCAAATCCAATATGGTGTCCAAAATCCAATATGGCTGCCGTAATTCCATTTGATGGAGGTTAAATCACCTGTAAATATACATTTTGTACAGAAATGTGTACAGCACTCATGCCCTTAAAGACTGTTTTGGTGTAAATCAATTCAATCCAACATGGCCAATACACTCAAACACCTTCACCAGCATATAAATGACCCTTGTTTATTTTGTATTGAATGTGTTATTCTATCTTTAAAAGGATTTCATAAGGCTCCTGGTATATCTACGATTATGAGTGGCACTGCCATGCCTCTGCTGTGTTTGAATACCTGAATCCAAATAGCTTTTCAATGTTTGTTTGTGTTTAAATCTCATCCACACACTTACAGCATAGCAACAATGGACAATTTGTCATACCCTGACCATAGTTTGCTTTGTATGTTTCTATGTTTTGTTTGGTCAGGGTGTGATCTGAGTGGGCATTCTATGTTGTGTGTCTAGTTTGTCTGTTTCTATGTTTGGCTTGATATGGTTCTCAATCAGAGGCAGGTGTTAGTCATCGTCTCTGATTGGGAACCATATTTAGGTAGCCTGTTTGGTGTTGGGTTTTGTGGGTGATTGTCTCCTGTGTCAGTGTTTGTACCACATGGGACTGGTTTGGGGTTTTCACAGTTATTGTTTTGTAGTTTGTTCATGTATATTTTTCTTATTAAAAAACCATGAACTTCAACCACGCTGCGTATTGGTCCGCCTCTCCTTCGACGGAAGAACCCCGTGACACAATTCCACAAAGAAATAATATAACAACAATCCTTTCACAACACAAGCACATAGTAGCGTAACCAGGTTACAGGAAAGAAACATGGTATGCAACGGTCAGCTGCTCTAGTAGCCTATATGCACAGCTCTAACCTTTCCCCTCTTTTCTCCAAGTGCAAGGCTGATTGTGCCTTTGAGATGGCAGGAAATAAGTGTGTCCTAAAAGGGTGAGGAGACAAAGTAGCCAGTGGTGGTTGTAGTTCTGGTGCCTGACCAGTTCGCACAGCTAACTGGTCATTCTGGGCAAGAGACAGTGACAAGGGCAGTATCTTTCCAGTGTGACTGGTGGGGTATTGGGGCTGTGTGGTGAGCAGGATCCAATTCTATAACAGTTGGGTGCAGACACTCAGGAGATGCTGCTTGCATGCCAACTAGACCCATTGACTAATCTCAGCCTGAACGATGCTGGGGATACTTCAGCAGTGGAATGGTTAGTTGTCTGGTTGTGAAAGAGAGTCTGTGAAAGGGCTGTCACAAACAGATCTGCCCTTAGATCTTTCCAACGCCTAATTGACCTGCGGGATGAGTTTTTTTTAATGTTGAATGTGGAACAAATCCTGTAGGTCAAGTCCTTCATATTCCTTTTGATAGTTGGGTAGAATAATTTAAAGCTGATATTAACTGTGGGTGGTTGGCTGTGTGGTTGGCTGTGATTACGGTCTGGGGCAGGCCCAGCAGGAGATGAGGAGGTGAGGAGAGTGACAGAACCGGTGAGGGTGACCTCAGGTTAACAAGAGGTTACTTAAAGTATATCTCATGGACTATGACCTAGGACAGTAAAAGGGTTGCAGAGGAGTTGGAGGCTAGTCATGCATGGTGCACAAAGGCCACTATCTCACAGTCAATCCCCAGCCAACATACATAATGACATACATCTTTGTTTAAGTTTGACCATCCTAAGGGGCCTCTGGTATGCCATGGATGGCATATGTCCTTTAAAATGATATTGGGATTGCTGTACAGTTTCCCAGACCAATGTATGAGTCACCCCAACATGAGAGCTCATTATTTACATGCGAGTCCAATTCAGGTATCACATGGGCTGCCCAGAAATGGTTGGTAGCAAAATAGGTACATATGATGGAAATGCACGCCAGCACTTTCCACGTGGTATTTTGGCTGTTGAATGGCCTACTGACAGTCTGTATTCTAGTTCCTTGGTGTCTGTCTGTAGTTACTGCCAGAGGGGTGGACTGAAGGTGGAGGGGGCTATCAAGGACCATTCTGGGAGATTCAGGATGGCATTGATATTGGAGAGCAGCAATTCCTCTGACATGTGAAAGCCCACTAAGTTGATGTTTTTTCTTGTCAATGGGTGTCAGGTTGTGTTGGTTCATTGTAGTGAACACCAGCCTTATATTCTTGTTGCCATGCGTGGTTGCATTCTCCCCATACACCATAATGTCACCAAGTCAACAGATACAGCAACTCCAGGGCAGACAACCATGACCGTGCACTTGATTTTCTGTAAAAAGCAATGTGCCAGCTCAACCTGAACAGCCGAAGAGTGCACCGCATCACGAATGCAGTGAGCTAGCGGAAGGTCATGTTGGATCCAGGCAGCCACATTGGGACTAGCTATGACTCAAAGCTCACTTCTTAATGATAAGGAGGTGACTTAAGAGCTTAATTCTGGAGGTACAAATTATACCACAGTGGGGGCAAGTTATAGAGCTAGGGAGAGGGCGTCACGTTGGATTCTCTTTCCTTTCGTTGGAGCCTCCCAGTTGCCTCATTGATCCTCAAAGGGGCTCGTGACTTGGAACACTATGTGTTGCCATGACAAGCAGTCTGGTTGCTGTTTCTATATCCACCAAAAGGTGTTTGAGTGTAATTACGAACAGGCATATTGTATTCCCAATATAGTTCAATTGCACAAAAATAGTCTTGAGTACAGATCATAAGAACAGTACACAAATCTCAAAGATGTCTCTCATTTAAAACATGCATATAAATCCAATAAAATTTGAAAATAAATCACATTTTATTGGTTGCCCGGTGCAACGAAATGCCTGTGTTTCTAGCTCCAATAGTGCAGAAAAGACAAGAACATAATACAGAAAAGAAATGAATGAAGAAATAATCAGAACGAGCAATGCCAGAGACCGGAACATAAATATATAGACATACAATGTATTAAATATATACTGTATGCAGTGCCTTTCGGAAAGTATTCAGACCCCTTGACTTTTTCCACATTATGTTACTTTAGAACCTTCTTCTAAAATTAATTTAATAAAAATAAAACCTATACAATCTACACACAATAACCCATAATGACATAGCGAAAATATATATTTTTAAATGTTTACACATTTTCTGAAAATAAAAAACAAATACCTAGTTTACATAAGTATTCAGACCCTTTTCTATCAGACTCAAAATTGAGCTCAGGTGCATCCTGTTTCCATTGATCATCCTTGTGATGTTTCTACAACTTGATGGGAGTACAACTGTGGTAAATTCAATTAATTGGACATGATTTGGAAAGGCACACACCTGCCTATATAAGTTCCCACAGTTGACAGTGCACGTCAGAGCAAAAAAACAAGCCATGAAGAAGAAGGAATTGTCCGTAGACAGATCTGGGGAAGGGTTCCAAATAATGTCTGCAGCATTGAAGGTTCCCAAGAACACAGTGGCCTCCGTCATTCTTAAATGGAAGAAGTTTGGAACCACCAAGACTCTTCCTAGAGCTAGCCGCCCGGCCAAACTGAGCAATCGGGGGAGAAGGGCCTTGGTCAGGGAGGTGACCAAGAACCCGATGGTCATTCTGAGAAAGCTCTAGAGTTCCTCTGCGGAGATGGGAGAACCTTCTAGAAGGACAACCATCTCTGAAGCACTCCACCAATCAGGCCTTTATGGTAGAGTGGTGTGACAAAGCCATTCCTCAGTAAGAGGCACATGCCAGCCAGCTTGGAGATTGACAAAAGGCACATAAAGACTCTCAGACCATGAGAAACAAGATTCTCTGGTCTGATGAAACCAAGATTGAACTTTTTGGCCTGTATGCCAAGTGTCACGTCTGGAGGAAACCTGGCACCATCCCTCATTCTGTGGGGATGTTTTTCAGCGGCAGGGACTGGGAGACTAGTCAGGATTGAGGGAAAGATGAACGGAGCAAAGTACAGAGAGATCCTTGATGAAAACCTGCTCCAGAGCAGGGTGTGTTTCATCCAATGGCATTGAAGAGTATACCACCTCAGTCACTGCCTTCATCAATAAGTGCATCGACGACGTCGTCCCCACAGTGACCGTGAGTACATATCCCAACAAGAAGCCATGGATTACTGGCAGCATCAGCACCGAGCTAAAGGCTAGAGTTGCAGGTTTCAAGGAGTATGACACTAATCCGGTATGCCCTCAGACGAACCATCAAACAGCTAAAGCATCAATACAGGTCTAAGATTGAATCCTACACTGACGTTCCACTGACGCTCGTCGAATGTGGCAGGGCTTGCAAATTATTACAGATTACGAAGGGAAAACCCAGTCGCGAGCTGCTCAGTGACACAAGCCTACCAGACGGGCTAAATGCCTTTTATACTTTCTTCGAGGCAAGCAACACTGAAGCATGCTGTTCTGGACGACTGTATGATCACGCTCTCCGTAGCCGATGTGAGCAAGACCTTTAAACAGGTCAACATTCACAAGGCCTCTGGGCCAGATGGATTACCAGGACGTGTACTCAGAGCATGCGTGGGCCAACTGGCATGTGTCTGCACTGACATTTTCAACATCTCCCTGACCAAGTCTGTAATACCTACATGTTTCAAGCAGACCACCATTGTCCCAGTTCCCAAGAAAGCGAAGGTAGCCTGCCTAAATGGCACTCACGTGGCACTCACGTCGGTAGCCATGAAGTGCTTTGAAAGGCTGGTCATGGGTCACATCAACACATCATCTTGGAAACCATAGACACACTCCAATTCGCATACCGCTCCAACAGATCCACAGATGATGCCATTTCAATCGCACTCCACACTGCCCTTTCCCACCTGGACAAAAGCAACAACTATGTGAGAATGCTGTTCATTGACTACAGCTAAATGTTCAACACCATAGTGCCCACAAAGCTCATCACTAAGCTAAGGACCCTGGGACTAAACCCCTCCCTCTGCAACTGGATCCTGGACTTCCTAAGGGTAAGCAACAACACATCTGCCAATCTGATCTTCAACACAGGGGCCCCTCAGGGGTGCGTGCTTAGTCCCCTCCTATACTCCCTGTTCACCTGCGTGGCCAAGCACAACTCCAACACCATCATTAAGTTTGCTGACGACACAACAGTGGTAGGCCTGATCACCGACAACGATGAAACAGCCTATAGGGAGGAGGTCAGAGACCTGGCAGTGTGGTGCCAGGACAACAACCTCTCCCTCAATGTGAGCAAGACAAAGGAGATGATCGTGGACTATAGGAAAAGGAGGCCCGAACACGCCCCCATTCACATCGATGGGGCTGTAGTGGAGCGGGTCGAGAGTTTCAAGTTCCTTAGTGTCCACATAACCAACAAACTATCGTGGTCCAAACACACCAAGAAAGTTGTGAAGAAGGCACGACTACACCTTTTCCCCCTCAGGAGACTGAAAAGATTTGTATGGGTCCCAGATCCTCAAAAAGTTCAACAGCTGCACCATCGAGAGCATCCTGACCGGTTGCATCACCGCCTGGTATGGCAACTGCTTGGCATCCGACCGTATGGTGCTACAGATGGTATTGCGTACAGCCCAACACATCACTGGGGCCAAGCTTCCAGCCATTCAGGACCTATATACTAGGCGGTGTCAGAGGAAAGCCCAAACAATTGTCAAAGACTCCAGTCACTCAAGTCATAGACGGTTCTCTCTGCTAGCGCACGGCAAGTGGTACCAGAGCGCCAAGTCTAGGTCCAAAACGCTCCTTAACAGCTTCTACCCCCAAGCCTTAGGACTGCTGAATAATGAATCAAATGGCTAAAATGGCTAAACCGGACTATTTACATTGACCCCCCCCCCCCCCCCCTTTGTTTTTACACTGCTGCTACTCGATGTTTATATACAGTACATGTATCTATGCATAGTGACTTTACCCCTACCTACATTTACAAATTACCTTGACTAACCTGTACCCCCACACAATGACTCGGTACCGGCTACCTGTATGTAGCCCCATTATTGTTATTTTATTGTGTTACTTTAGATTACATTTTTTACTCTTTATTTTTTACTCTATTTCTTGAACTGGGCTTGTAAGTAAGCAATTGACGGTAAGGCCTACACCTGTTGTATTCGGCGCATGTGACAAATAACTTTTTTGTTTCTCAGTCTCTCTGTCCCAGCTTTGATGCACTTTTACTGCCTCTGCCTTCTAGATGGTAGCGGGGTGAACATT
Organism: Oncorhynchus mykiss; assembly: GCF_057628025.1. NCBI lineage: Eukaryota > Metazoa > Chordata > Actinopteri > Salmoniformes > Salmonidae > Oncorhynchus > Oncorhynchus mykiss. The sequence continues at coordinate 20,099,011 of NC_143042.1, forward strand.
CTGTGGCTCGGGTGGCTGAGGTCCTTGATGATCTTCTTGGCCTTCCTGTGACACCGGGTCCTGTAGATGTCTCGGAGGGCAGGCAGTGTGCCCCCAGTGATGTGTCGGGTTGACCGCACCAACCCCTGGAGAGCCCTGCGGTTGTGGATGATGCAATTACCGTACCAGGCGGTGATACAGCCTGACAGGATCCTCTCAATGGTGTATCTGTAGAAGTTTGTGAGGGTCTTTCTTCAGCCTCCTTCTTCAACACTCTGTTTGTATGAAGGGACCAATTTATCCAACATACATACAGATGATTAAACCACCATTGGTGATTAAACCACCATTGGAAAACCTATGGTATTGTGGCAGCCAAATTGTATTTTGGATTTGGAAGAGGTGGGGGGGCTTATGTAATTGCAAGAGTAGGGGCTGAACAAATAAAATCCACCAAGGAAACTATTTTTCAATTTTCAGTGTCTGAGCCCACTTGTTTTACTTAGAGCCAATTATATTACAGTAGCCACAACATCAAAAAACATATAACTGTATGAATTTTTGTCAGGCAGGATGATACACCACTGAATAGGAGCAAATTTGACTTGTCTATTAATCAGTTACCAAAAAGTAACGCTTACATTCATCATAAATATTCCTAGTTCACATTCCCTCCTATTGTATCTCTCTATCTCTGACAACTGACTACTTGTATTCCATTTTTTTGCAATATCAGAGCTTGCAATTTTGGGTTACATGAGCTTATGTGCCCCCCCCTTCAGCCATGCATTATTCTGCACATTTTGAGTTTAGGGGGTGTGTCACAATATCTTTCAATTTAACCAGTTTTGCAGTAAAATATTTACACAACCATCCATTTCATAAATGGGAGACATAAGAGATGTGAAAACATGGTTGTATTTTGTTCTACCTCAGGTAGGGCTATCTCAAAAACGAAATACCTTTTCGAGCATTGGCCACTAGCCTAAAGAGCTATACCTGAAGTAGACATTGCCATTGGCTGCATAGAGTCGCATTAGGGAACATCCCATGCAGCCTTGTTTACAAGTTCCAACACTGGAATGTGAAATGAAATCTAGACCATGATTAGGCTGATAGAAATCCTCATGATTTAGTTTAATGATTTTCAATTTGAGTGTCTATATAGCCCTCGATTTCTTGTTTTGAACTTCTAGGGCAAGTAGGATGGATGTAGCTTCATGACAATGACCAAGAGCAGCTGCCCCCCCGATTTGACAGCTCCAACGCAGTTACGCCTCCAACACTGCCAAAACATCAGCTAAGTGGGTGTCGTTAAACGCTTGATCTGATTGAATCTAGGCCTTATTTTCCTTTTCTCTATCTCTGATCTCTAGTGTGGCAGCACCCTAATCTCTTCCACTCAAATGCACACATGATACTGTACGGTTCAGGTTCCTGTCTACATTGCCCATGATACATATTTCAGATTGATTGTATACATACAGGGTTAGAAAAGCCACTCAAAACCCCAATTGTGGATCAATAGAGTATACACAGAGCAGCATGCCGTAGCATCAATCTCTCTCTCTCTCTCTCTCTCTCTCTCTCTCTCTCTCTCTCTCTCTCTCTCTCTCTCTCTCTCTCTCTCTCTCGCTCTCTCTCTCTCTCTCTCTCTCTCTCACATGTTAACTCAAGTGGCGCTGACAGATTGTCACAGAGATGGTTGGGAATGAGGTCCAGTGCCAGTGATTCGTGTTGTGACTGGCTCCTTATACATAAACATGTCTTAGCATGGTACCCAGTTAACAACCTAGCACTCTTGTCTAAAAACTAAACTTGTTTACCACTTTTCCATCTCTTCTCTAGTGCATGTGTAAGCTGCTCTGTACAATTGACTGCTGGTTCATTTGCCGGGGTTGAATTAGGCACCGTGCTACTGGCGGGACACATTTGAATGTGTTTGACTGGAGAGATCAAAACTCACCCATTAAAATGCCTGAGGTTAGCATGCTGCAGAGAGAGAGATAGAGAGAGAGAAAGATGTAGAAGGGCAGATTCAGAGAGAGAGAGGAAGAGAGAGATAGAGGTTAGAGGGAGAGCGAATACACACAGAAATACAGAATATTCCTCTACGCCTCAAGGAATATATACATTTCCTTGCAAGTGTGTGAAACACGGCCATCAAAAGGAAAATCAGGCTCCTCCAAGTACAACTCTGATTTTGTCCAATATATCTGCATCCAGAGAACTCATGGAAGACAGTAATGACTGTTGACAGCGGGCAGAATAAAGTGAGATTAGCAGCAGGAAACACAGTGAGTCAGTGGAGAGTGGGTTGACAGTGATGTGAAGAGAAAGGGGCAAGTGACTAGCTTTAGTTTGCAAAAAGAAATGTAAGGAGCAAGGGCTAGCTAGCGTTAGTACTGGGCTGCACTGATGTAAGTAGAAAGGGCAAGCTAGCGTTAGCGCTGGGCTACAGTGATATGAGGAGAAAGGGGCTTAGTGAATAGCTTTAGCGTAGCATTAGCGCTGGGCTGCAGTAATGTGAGAAGGGGCTAGTTAGCGTTAGCTCTTTGCCGCAGTGATGTGAGGAGAAAGGGGCTTGTAAGCACTGGGCTGCAGAGATTTGAAGAGAGAAGGGCTAGCGTTAGCATACCACTGGCCATGGCTAACGCTGATGTGGCGTGAGATCGTGTCAGGGCTAACGGGTAACTGTTATGATGTCACCCAGCCCAAAATATACTCATTAGAATTATTAGAGTTTTATAAGCATGGCTGCTGATAATTTAATACAGCCAGGTAGCTCAATAGATGTAGCCTACTAGTTTCCCGGACTCCGATTAAGCCTATTCCTGGCCTGAAAAGCAAGAAACTCAATGGAAATCTTAAATTTAATTTCAGGCTTAATCTGGGTGTGGGAAACTGGTCCTGAGATTGAATGATAATGACAACAGCGAATTGAATAAGGTAGAGTATTCTTCATCCTGCTCCATCAGAGACAGACAGACAAAGGCTCAGACAGACAGACAGACAGACAGACAGACAGACAGACAGAGGTGCAGATGGAGCTGTACACAGGGCTGTAAACAATGAGGCTCTGATGGAGTGTTATTGAGCCACTGTGATGTCTAGAGTCCTATTGTTTTTAGGAAAATTACCTGCATGAACGGCACAGATGCCTGTCATCCTATCTGGGACGCGACGGCGACAGCAGCCCACGATGCAGTTTGATCTCAGATGGGAAGAGAAGGAAAAGATTTAGACGATAGCCCCAATTTAGCCAGCAGCATACCACCCTGCATACCACTGCTGGCTTGCTTCTGAAGCTAAGCAGTGTTGGTCCTGGTCAGTCCCTGGATGGGACCAGATGCTGCTGGAAGTGGTGTTGGAGGGCCAGTAGGAGGCACTCTTTCTTCTGGTCTAAAAAATATCCCAAGGCCAGTGATTGGGGACACTGCCCTGTGTAGGGTGCTGTCTTTTGGATGGGATGTTGAACGGGTGTCCTGACTCTCTGCGGTCATTAAAGATCCCATGGCACTTATTGTAGGGGTGTTAACCCTGGTGTCCAGGCTAAATTCCCAATCTGACCATCACGGTCACCTAATAATCCCCAGTTTACAATTGGCTCATTCATCCCCCTCCTCTAACTATTCCCCAGGTTGTTGCTGCAAATGAGAATGTATTCTCAGTCAACTTACCTGGTAAAATAACAGATAAATAAAAATTGTGCACAGATCTGCAATTTTAATCAGGATGTAAATTATGCTTTTTGATTCAGAATCTGAGAGGTGAATGACATAGATGTCGCAGTCCTGCTTAAAATGGCACGAATCAATGCCAATCCTGTTGACTGTCTGTTGGAAATGAGTCAAATGTCACCCCTAATGACCATGTCATGATAGAACTTCAGAAGACATTTGATTGTCAGTAGTAATTAGAATACGTGTGTCTTGTCAGTAGAATGTTAGTATGGTCCGTTCCTGCCTGTCTTTCCGAGCTGTTCTCTTACACAGACAGAAATAGCTGATCCATCTCTCTCTCTCTCTCTCTCTCTCTCTCTCACTGCGACACATCAAATAGAGGAACGGATGTGCGGTGGTGTGAGAAAGAAAATACCACCTCCTCAGAGCAGTGGGAGTGCAGCAGTATACACAGCAGAGTCACCCAGGTGCGGAAACAGAGCTGGCTCTGCTTAGTCTTCTTATGACAGATAATTTTGTTATGGGGATAATATCCACAACATTCATCTCCCTTATCGGCGCTAACACAGACTTGCGTACACGCCAGACGGCTTCTTTGCTATCGTCACCGTTGTATAACACTGTAAAGACGGTTATAAGGGAATCATATGCGGTGATACATGCTGTTGATGTATGCTCTGCTCTGTCTGTGTAATCTATAGATGATGAATATGGAAGTGTCTGTGGTGTCGCGTAGCCACGGTGCGTTTGTACCCTTGTGTATGGGGAAAACATTGTGAATTCGAATTCTAATCAAGAATGATATTTTCAGGTCAGGAAACACAAAGAAAGTAATACACCACTCAAAAAAATGTCTACACAGAGCTGCAGTTCTACAGTCAAGATCAAATTATTTTTTTTAATCAAAGGGACCGTTTTTGTTGGCTATAGAAAAGCTATTTTAGAAACCAGAAACTAGACTGATGACCGTGTGCGCTTACATCTTCTAGTATCAAATACAGACAGAGTGAACAAGATACTCACAAAGTTCAATAAAACGGTTTACAAGAATCACTGACTTCATCAAGAGTTTGAGTCACAACACTGTACACTTGGCCATTTACGACAAGTTACTGTCAGAAAAGACACAGAGACAGAGAGGCCCTGACTCTGACACTAACAGGAGGGAACGACAGAGTATGAAAGCAAGGAAAGGTGTTTGGCAGTGCAGAGTTGTATGCAGAAATCAACCACGACGATTACAGTAATATTAATGTGCATTAAAAGATAAACAATCACAATATGCTTGTAATATCCTCATATTCCTCCTCCATATCCTTCCTTCTTTCCTTCTCTATATATCTTTCCTTCACTAGAGTGATAGAGTATGTAGTATACAGTATGTACAGTCCAGTGTGCGAGTAAGGCGTGTGTGTGAACTGAATCGCGAGTGCAGAGTTTGAGTGAGGGGTGACGTGAGTATGTCCGGCCCAGCCCAGTCCACTCCCGTCAAGTATTCAGAGTCCACTCCACTCCAGCCCAGCCAACCCCTAGTCCACTCCACTTAGTCCCTTTCAGCTCAACACAGTCCAGTATAGTCTGGTGTCGAGTGTCTGGCTTTGTCCGTTCATGTCTGGTCACAGCTCAGACCACTGGGTTTGTGTACTGGGTTGGAGCACAGTATGTGTATTGGGAGTTGTAGTGCAGTTGGGTTGTTGTGCAGTTGTCTCGGCAGTATGGCTGTTCAGATGTTACTTGCTCCCTGCGGATGTATAGTGTGTAGTCCTGACACTTTTTCCCTGCTAGTGTGTAGTTATATACAGTAGTTGTGTAATAGTATACTGTACAATAGTTGTGTAGCACCCAGTTTGTCAGTAGTGTAGCTAATTGTGTAGTAGCCTACTGTAGTTTTGTACTGTTGGTGTACAGGTATGTAATCTAAGCAGTTGGATCCTGCTTGTGAAATGTTGTATAGTACTATAGTTGTAAAGGGTTGCAGCCTTAGCAGTTTGACTCTGCAGGTGTGAAGTTGCACAGTTCTGTGTGCTGGTATGTTTGTATTGTCCTGCAGCTGTGTAGCTGTGTCGTCATTAAAGTTCCAATGCAGCTGTTTTTATCTCAATATCAAATCATTTCTGGGTAACAAGTGTGATTGTTTTCAATTAAAATGGTCAGAAAAGAAACAAAAACAGCCTCTTCGCAAATAACAATTTCTTAAGCAAGAATTTTGCCAAAATTGTCTGGGAATGGTCTGAGTGGGGAGGGGAAAACGGAAAAATAGCTGTTTTTGGCAGAGACGTTTGTAACTATCTTTCTTATTGGTCTAACTCATTTATTGCCCGGTGATGTCACCAGGCAGGCCAAAACTCCTTCCCACCAAAACTGGCTGAATTTCAGGCGGTCTTTTCAAAAGGCTCTGATACTAAAGGGGCATTATCATCATTTTCACAGTATTATACCAACCTCATAGTGTGGAAATATACACTGAATATAAAACATAGGAAAATCATGTTTTTGACTGCACTGGACCTTTAACAGTAGTTAACAGTGGTTTTAACAGTTGGACCCTGCGGGAGTGTAGTTGCTGAGCTCTCTGCGTATGGTGCTGAAGGGCGACAGCTCCAGCTCTGTGGTACACTCATGTTCATTATCATCACTAGCCGTGCCTGAGGAGTGGGCATGGTTACAGCAGCAGCAACAACAACAGTCCAGGAAGGCTCTTCCTAGCGGGCGACATAATAACAGGAGCAACACAGGCGTCACTGCCGCTCGGCAGAACAACAACAGCTGTGACAGGAGGTGTAAGACCGCCATGGTCCGCTCCGGCACGCCCGCCGCCATGTATGCCGACACGATGTTACAGATGTTCTCCGGGACCACGCAGGCGCCGTAGACGATGGCGAGCGCCACAACGGTGCAATTCATCTGACTTTCTAGGCGTATCTGCTTCTTGTTGCCGCGGACGGAGGCCTGCTCGGCGCGGCGGATCTTGCGGGCGGTGACGAGGGAACAGCCGATGGTGAAGAGCGTAGGGAGGCAGAAGTAACAGCCGAAGCACCACCAGAGCCGCGCGCCCTCGTAGGTTAGGCCCAGGACGTAGAGCGTATCTGGGAGTGATGTCGAGATGCGCACCACGCAGCGCTCCGTAGGGGGGTCATCTGGGAGAGCGGGGTCCTCTGTGACCAGCTGGCGGATCAGGAGCTCAGGGAGAGCCAATAGGAGAGCTCCGATCCAGATGACGGCGAGCTTGGCTGTAGTGGAGGTGCAGTTCTCGATCATCTCGTAATACATCTGGACATTTGTGGCTGCGCGGAACCGGTCAATGCACAGAGCGCACAGGGTGAACGTGGTCACACCTAGAGATGCCACCTGGGGACAAATACAGGGAGAAATGGTTAATGGTTTATCACAAAGACAAATGGTTTATCAGAATGTTGAATCATCTGACAGTATACACCAAATAGACCTTCTTCAATTCTACTTTCACAAAGACGACAACACCACTCTTAGAAATCTGACACAGGAGTCTTTCCTTGAATTGAAAGAATGCATCAAACTGAAAAAAGGTGCCAAATTCTAAGCCTCTCAAAGCTTAGAAAACACATCATTCAGAACCAAGTCTCTGCTCTGCTTCGGTTTGAGTCTGAAAGACTGAGGCACAGCAAGGAACCTGGAACATGTTCCTCTCCAGCTGGAATCACTTTGACTGCAGTTACTACAGGGAAAACTAACTGTAGCCAGACCCAGACCCAGCTGCTATAGTCTGTACGGTCCTGCCCTGTGATTACTGCTGCTGCAGTTTACTACATAAACAGTAAAGCTGTGGAGGTTTCTCTCTCTCACCCACTCCCTCTTCTCGTTACCTCACTCTCCTTCTCTCATCTCTCTCATGCACTCTCTCTCTTTCTCTCTGTCCTCTCTCCTTCCCCACTCCCTCTCCCCTCTCCCTTCCCCTCTCCTTCTCCCTATCTGTTAATTAGACTAGTGTTTCCCAGACGTCCCTGGGAGGCCACAGAGGCTACAGCCTTCTAAACAGTAACATCCTGCAGAGATCGAGATAGAGAGGAGAGTCACACATGAACTATGGATCTCTGCCAAAGCTGCTACTGTTCTGATGAAGTAGAGCCAAAAGAGAACAACACTGGGTCAGCCATTAGAGAGGAAGGAAAGTAAATACCTGCATGCTATTGTACAGCATGCTCCGGTAAAATTCAAAGAGGTGTGATAGTGTGTAGGTATTCCTAATCCTTTTATGATACATTTTGATACCTTGCACCTGGTACATACTCCTGTACACTTCAAAGGAGCATAACATGATTCTCCCCCCCTGTTAAGTTGGTGAAACATTGATTTAACCAAAAACGTGTATACCTTGTAAACAAGATCCCTCTTCCATGGTGACCTTCAGCCTGTGCAGGTCGTACAGTGTGATTGGTTGCTTTAATTACACCTAGAGGGCTTCCTGCATCCTGGCCAACCGTGCACCTTCGCATCTGTGTGCCAGGTATCTGCCTTTGAGCCCTACTCTGCTTTGTACACTCACACAGGTGCCAACATGGTGAATAGAGCCTGAACACTAGGCTGGAGACAAGTCAAACTAAACACTCTCACATAGACAGGGGTGATTTCTTCGATCAGATCTCACAGAGCAAGAGAGAGAGGGTGGGGGGGGGGGGGGGGGGGGGCAGAATAGGACTAGCCCAGCATTGTATAGATATGTAGATCAAAGATATGGGCCAATGTCCATGGTGCTGGAGCTAGTGTGGAGCTAACGTTGCTTAACTGAAAGCTGTGTGTGTGTTTGTGTGCGTGTGAGTGTGTGTATGCGTGATTATTCCTTTCGCTAGCCTAATTATTCATACAATTTTCATAATGATTAACAGGCCTATTTGGCAGATACCCTCTCTGTGTAAATGACCCGTCATGTCTGCCTTGTCTGTGGCCATGCTGACAGTCTCTACAGCACCATTGTGTCTTAGTTACTTGTATTGTGCAGCAGGTAATAGAGATATTTCCCCTGTTGCTGGTTTTATAATGGCCCACAAATTCCCTGATTAAGCTCCTCTGAACAGTTGCCTTCAAAACCCATGTTATTAATTGGAGTTCAATGGCAACTGAGTGACTTGATGACCCGCGGCGGGCGGCCATGTTGGATCCTGAGCGGCTGTCGTAGTAATGACTCTTATCTATTGATAAATGGTGCAATGCTCACGAATGCACACACACATACACATGCAGACACAGAAACACACACACTGAGCACATGAATAAGCTGAAGACAAAGGCTATTACAGTTCAGGTCTGTTACAGGCTGACTGCGTCTGTCCCTCTCTCCCTCCCTCCCTCCCTCCCTCCCTCCCTCCCTCCCTCTCTTGCTCCTTCCCCAGACCATAACTCCAACAGGAGAAGCCTAGTCCCCCGGCTGCCACTCTGCCACGGGGATCATCAGTATCCTCTGTACAGTCAGGGAATGGATCATCACAGAGACAGGCTGGCAGACAGGGCTAGATCTGGACCTGAGCGTCATGAAGTCACTACTCTTTGTGACTCCATGACGTAGCCTCTGAACTGTAACACTGATTCAATGTTCACTGTTTTAGCTCTGTGTGTGATACGGTTACCCTGGGTTACTGTTGAGATGAAGCTCATGGTAAATGTCTATTTACAAGTGGACATTACAGTTCTATTCTATTCTACACTGGCTGTGCATACACATGGTTCACACAGTTATAAATTAGTCAATATTTCATTTCTGCTTCTATAATCATTTAGTTAATTTTTGTTAGATTCTCTCTGGGCTGTGATGTTGTTATGTATCTATGTGGTCTATCTCTCAGCAAAGTAAGCATCTACTCATCCTGTAGCTACAAATAGCGTGAATGGGATAATTATCACCCATCGTCCATTATTTACAAATACTAATTATATACACTGAATCATTAACATAGCCGGTCAGACTGCATGAGTAATGAGTAATAGAGGGGCAGACAATGTGCTGTTGGGCAGAGTGGTGTGTGTGTGTGTGTGTGTGTGTGTGTTGGAAGAAGTGTATACGTGTATGTGGGAGTGTGTGGTGTGTATGTGGGAGTGTGTGTGTGTATGAAAGTCCTTCCCCTAATCACAGTGAGCACGTGCAGAGAGAGGATCGCCGTGGGTAACGATCGGTGGAGGGCAGGCCATCCCACCCATCTGGAATCTCAGCACTCCCTGCTACCGTGTGTGTGAGAGTTTCTGCGTGTGTGTGTGTGTGTGTGTGTGTGTGTGTGTGAGAGAGTGAGTGAGTGTCTAGGTGTGATGAATGTCTAGCTATTAACACCAATCCCAGCACAATACAGTCCTCCACCTCCGACCTCAATGGCTCCCAGTAGAACGTCTATTCCCTGCAGCAGACTGGGATGAGTTTATCTCCCCGCAGACAGCAGCACCTCAGCCTCCCAGTCTCTCTCTGTCTGAGAACGGACAAAGCTGCTGGAGAGAACCCATCTATGCCTATCTGAGCCTCACTGTTCCCACTGAACTTATAGAAGCAATATCTTCACTACTCACTACTGGCTGTGGCTGTTGATATAGCCTACGCTGCAGATGTTAGCCAGGGACGTGATTCACATAACACCACTCGTGACGCACAAGGGCCTCTTCCACTCGGCTTCCCTCCTTCGAAGCTCTGCACATCACTGGAGACTTGACCACATACACTTACTCACACACACCACATGACCAGGCCACAGAAGCTATGCACACCACAGAGAGATCCTCCCATCAGTGTCAGAGGGACTGTAGCAGCTCTCCTCCTCTCCTAGCTGTCTGTATCTAATGCATTATCATCACCATGTCCGCTGGGCTCATATCTACCGTCTGGGCTCTGGGGATTGGAATATGGGTTTATGGACGTGTATGAGTGCGTGTCTGTGTGGTCATGTATGTGCGTGTGTCTTCGTCTGTGAGTCTGTCTGATTGCGTCTGCACACACATCCGTGTGTGGGTGTGTGCGTTTGGGTCATGAGCCAGCGGGCAACGCAGCCCGAGGCTTCCTCTCCTCCCAGTGGAGTGTTCTCTCCCACATCCTGCCTGCGGAGCGACATTACTCCCCACTTAACCCACATACAGTCACAGTGGATCAGCTCAGCACTGCACAGGGCTGAGGACACACAGGGCTGAGGACACGCACGGACACACACATGCAAACGCATGGCCGGGCGACACACATGCATGCACTGACGCATGCAGGGACTCATGGGCATGCATGCCTAAAATTCACAAACGTGCCTGCAGGCACTCACCCACACGCACGGACCCCAACCTCCACACACACACACACACACACACACACACTAGCCAGACGGTCTACTGACACCTTCTTCAAGCGCTCCTCACCCTACACCTAGTGCTCTACTTCGAACTCATGTTGCTCTGCAGCAGCAACCCAAAATCCTCCGTCAGTTTCACTGCTACACTGTACAATGAGATAAGGAGTTGTGGGAATACGAAACTGGTTTTAACCCAACGGCCTTACAAAGGAAAGGCATGACTGCACACACACACACACAGGTTGAACATTGCATCACACTGATACCCAGCCAGGGTAAAGTGAGATGGCTATAAACTGGGTGTGGTGTTTTGTGATTTACTTAGGCCCCTTGTATGTGTAGGTGAGAAAGACAGAGATATCATACGGTAGTAGATAGGCACAGAGTTGTGTGAGTGTGAGAGAGCGAGAGAGATAGAGAGGGCGAGAGCAAGAGAGAGAGAGAGAGAAAAAGGAGAGACACAGAAGTGGGACAAAAAAAAGGGAGAGATAGAGGGAAGGATTAAGTGTGTGGGTGGAGGGAGGCCACTTCTCTCCAGCAGCCAGCAGGTGTGCGTAGCAGTGTCACACTGGGTGTCACAATGAGATGAGGTGACATCTGATCTTGGTGGGAACTCATCTTGTTTATTATAGTGCCGATGGAGGCTAATCCCGTGTTAGGGTGAAATGGATTAGTGTCATGTTCACTGTGATAGGCTTTTCTATCACAAGTTGTTCCGAATATGACAATAGTGTATTATAAATACGTAATACACAATGCAATACTATTTGAAATTGTGCCTATGCCAAGAGAAGTGTTCAGATGCCCCACCAATATAAGGAGAACATCTGTAGTAGAATAGAATAAAATAGAATAGAACATAATAGAATACCTCCAGATATGGCACGATTTTACAGGTGAATTCTCCCAGTAGCCAGGACTTAGTCAATTCATGGAAAATGACTAGGGGCAGGCAAAAGAAGACGACTACAAAATCCCAGATGGCCAGGTTAGCTATGAGAGAGTTGGAGATGCTCTTCATATAGTAGTTCTGACACACGATGCACAGTATGGCTATGTTCCCTGCTATCCCAGCGAGGAAAATGATGGCAGAAACGCCCGTGATAGCATAAGCGCCAAAGGTTTCACTTGTCACAGGGTAAAATGGGTTTTTGATTTCGCGTCCAAAATCTGCTGTGTTGGGAGGGGTCATTGGAGTGGCATCCCACGGGTTTTCCTCGCGGTAAGTAAACATCTCGCTTCTCCTGGTGAAGAGGTCGAGGGGTAGGTCGGTAGAGGTGAGAGCTTGGGGCTTGGGTATTGGCTCCCATGGAGAGAGAGGGGGGCCCAGCCCGTCCACTGCGCTCTGCGCCTGAGATAAAGCCATTGAGCTTTTGTTCAACACTTTTCTCCTCCTCTCCCTCTTAAACGCCTTCTTCTGCTCGTCTTTTGTGCCTCTCTTGCGTCTGTCGCTGTCCAGTTGTCCCCCGCGTTGCTGGCCCATTGCTGGGGGCTTAGTGGTATTGTATCCACCTGCCGTCCCCATGGCAGCGGCCGCGCCAATCTCACTATTCAACTTTCTCCTCTTGTGGCGGCGCACCAGGTCCCTGTGCGGGGTGACGGAGTAATCCCCCCGTGTCAGTGTTCTGTTGGAGTGCTGTCGTTTTAATCCTACATGTCTATGCTTTGTTTCATCCTGAATTACGCGCATCCTTCTCACAGAAGTAGAATGAAAACGTTCCATCCACGTTTGAAGAGTCTGTTTGGAGTAGGACGTACCTGTAGCGTGTCCCCCGGAGCGAGTGCTGTCATAGGCTGTGTTTTGGGGACCCTCTCTGATGGCTGTGTGAGCGGTCCTGTGGGTTGTTGTAGCGTTAAGCCCATAATAACCCCCTGCTGTTTCTCTAGTCCGTATGTTTCCATTATTTCTGAGCGATAAGACATGTGCATTCCCCAACAACACACACAGCGTCCTCAGCATCAGAGTCCGCATGGTCCAGATCATAGCGCAGACAGATATATCCTCCTCAGAAAGCCATCCTTATCTCAGTGCAGAGAATAAACTCCCATTAAGTCTACACCCATATTAACAAAACAAATTACACTAAACTTAAACCCTCAATGTAGATCCCAAATATCTTATAGGGTTTGCAAACTTTTAGCTCATATCCAAATTCAGCGCACTGTGTCTGGTCTCCGCCGTGCTGTTGTTCTGTGCAAGTCTGCCGCCACCTCCTCCTGTGAGATGTATTTTTGTCAAGTAGAAAGTGCCATGCCTTACCGAACGAGATATCCCTGCAAGGTCCCCATGGAACCACATGCCGCTAGCAAACTCATTTTACAGCGACAACATGGTCACATGCATCTCATCTCCATAAACAGCAGATCACCGGACTTTCCTTTTTGAGCCGAATAGGCTGCACTGGCTGTGGTTGGGTCTGGCTGAGACTCACAGGCTGTGAGGCGCTGCTGCTGTGTCCTGCTGTGTGTTTGTTACACAGCTGCGAGCTGAGAGAGAAGAGAGGCGCGGCTCTGGCTGGCTCTCCCTGTCCGCTCCGTGGAGCACCGAGGTGAGCTGGGTGTCTCGGGAAGGAATGTGGAAGAAAATGGAATCCCCTGGCGGCTAACCCTGATCTGTCACTCCGCATCCATCAGATCCTGCCTCCAGACTACCGCCGCTGGTAGCCAACCACGCCCGATGACGCGCACGAGATAAATATATTATCATCATATTACACATGGCTTTATCGCCGTATACTGACCACTTTCTCCATGGTGTTATATAATATTTGGCGTTTAAACTATTCTGATGTCTATTTGCTCGATATCAGTTATTGTGCAAAACATCTGCAGTAGCCTAGTGGCCTACAGGCTATGTATACACATCTCAGCTAGCACATACAGTTCGACAATCATGTTTCTTAGATCTTGGTGAAAGCAATGGTTATTTTGCAAACAACCTTTTTGGGAATGGTGCAGGATAGTTGCTTGTCTTTGGAACATTCTCAGAACATTTAAGGAACTTGACAACAAAAAAAACCCCGTCATTTTCTTGGTATTTCATTACGTTAACAGAATGTTTCCTAAAAGTTCAAACATGGTTACATTTCATTTCAATTCTGGTAATGTTCTAGGAACGTTCTCCAACTGGTTTGACATTGGGAATGTTCTCAAATTGTTCCAAGAACCTGAAGAAACAACGTTCTTCTGTGGACATTTCAGCACTTCAGCATAACATTTCATTCAGATTTGGTAATGGTTCTATTTAAATTCATGTTCTCAAATTCTTCCCGAGATCTTTAAGAAAATGTTCCATAAAAATGTTATGTTATGTTCCATAAGAAAACTTTAGTGACGTTCTCACATTCTAACATTTTATTGAAACGCTTACATTCTGTTCTCAAATGCTAAGAAAACGTTAAATTAAAAAAAACACAAGAATACTTTAGTAATATTCAGAGAACGTTCTAAGAATGTTATTTAAAAATATATACATTATGTTCTCAGGATCAACAAAACTAACCATCTATTATTTGTTAAGTGTATTCAAGTGTTGTGGCCGAGCCCTCTAATTGGCCACGCCTGATCTTAATGTTAGTGATCGTAGTGTTTCCTTTGAAATGGGGTCTGTTTGAATAGACTAAAACGAACAGCTTTGTATGCGTAAAAAACACATGGCATGCTAACTCCATTCTGGTGGCGCAGTGGATTAATTCCATGAATAGACAACAGCAGTTTATAGGTTCGCACAAATCTCACAGATGCTGTGTCACAATAATACAAAAAAAATGTGTTTGCATGATTAATGCATAAGGATATGAATGTCCATCTGTCTTATTTGTGCTTGGAGTTCAGTGAAAGTATAAAAAAAAATACTCAAAATAACCCATCATTTCTGTTCTCAGAGTGTTTATAGTTAGAGAACAGACTTGTTTGACAAGAGCTCTGACTCTGGGCTGACAAGAGCTCTGACTCTGTGCTGACACATTAAATGGAAACAAATTGTTTTGAGTATATGGACAAGTTGGAGCCTGTCGAGCCTTGCAGAAACATTTCCTGCAGTAGGAGGGAAGAGGGGAATGTTGTAACTGTTCAAACTGGCCACACACAGTAGGCTAGATACTGTATCATAATGTAATGAACTAATAGACTATTCAAGGTTTGAGGACATTAAGACCACATTGAAGACCAACTGGAGGAAGAAAAGACCGTCTAGACCATCTAGTAACTGTCATGTACTGTCATGTTGTCTTGTCTCTGTCCTTTCCCTTCACCCTGTCTCCCTCTGCTGGTCGTGTTAGGTTACCTTTTCTCCCCCGCTTTCCCCCAGCTGTCCCTTGTCTCCTCTAACTACCCATTCACCCCGTTCCCCACCTGTTCCCTTTTTCCCTCTGATTAGGTCCCTATATCTCTCTCTGTTTCTGCTCCTGTCCTTGTCGGATTCTTGTTTGTTTGTGTCATTCATGCCTGAACCAGACTGTCGTCATGTTTGCTGTAACCTTGTCCTGTCCTGTCGGAATCTGCCGGTCCATCTGAGCCTACCTATGTTTGGTAATTAAAGAAGCTCTGTTTAAGTTGATTCGCTTTTGGGTCCTCATTCACGCACCGTAACAGAAGAATCCGACCAAGAATGGACCCAGCGACTTCGGATCCTCTCCACTCAGCCGTTGAGATCCAGGGAGCGATGCTAGGCAGACACAAGCAGGAATTGTCTGCTGCTCGACATGCCGTTGAGACCCTGGCCACCCAAGTCTCCAACCTCACAGAACAGGTTCACCATCTCCGCCTCGATCCACCGGCCACTTCCAGGGCTTTCGAATCTCCGGAGCCCAGAATCAATAACCCGCCGTGTTACTCTGGGGAGCCCACTGAATGCCGCTCGTTCCTCACCCAGTGTGATATTGTGTTTTCTCTCCAGCCCAACACTTACTCCAGGAGCACTGCTCGTGTCGCCTACGTCATATCTCTCCTTATTGGACGGGCTCGTGAGTGGGGCACGGCAATCTGGGAGGCAAGGGCTGAGTGTACTAACCAGTATCAAGACTTTAAGGAGGAGATGATACGGGTTTTTGATCAATCTGTTTTTGGGGAGGAGGCTTCCAGGGCCCTGTCTTCCCTATGTCAAGGCAATCGATCCATAACAGACTACTCTATTGAGTTTCGCACTCTTGCTGTCTCCAGTGGCTGGAACGAGCCGGCCTTGCTCGCTCGTCTTCTGGAGGGTTTCCGCGCAGAGGTAAAGGATGAGATTCTCTCCCGGGAGGTTCCTTCCAGCGTGGATTCCTTGATTGAACTCGCTATTCGCATTGAGCGACGGGTTGATCTTCGTCACCGAGCTCGTGGAAAGGAGCTCGCGCTCTCCGTCGCCTCCCTCTCCGCATCACTACCATCTTCCTCTGCCGGCTCGGGTGCTGAGTCCATGCAGCTGGGAGGTATCCGCATCTCGACTGAGGAGAGGGAACGGAGAATCACCAACCGCCTCTGTCTCTATTGCGGTTCCGCTGGTCATTTTGTCACTTCATGTCCAGTAAAAGGCCAGAGCTCGTCAGTAAGCGGAGGGCTACTGGTGAGCGCTACTACTCCTGTCTCTCCTTCAAGATCCTGCACTACCTTGTCGGTCCATCTACGCTGGACCGGTTCGTCAGCTTCCTGCAGTGCCTTAATAGACTCTGGGGCGGAGGGCTGTTTTATGGACGAGACCTGGGCTCGGGAACATGACATTCCTCTCAGACAGTTAAAGGAGCCCACGGCCTTGTTCGCCCTGGATGGTAGTCCTCTCCCCAGGATTCAGCGTGAGACGCTACCTTTAACCCTCACTGTTTCTGGTAATCATAGTGAAACCATTTCTTTTTTAATTTTTCGTTCACCTTTTACACCTGTTGTTTTGGGCCATCCCTGGCTAGTTTGTCATAATCCTTCCATTAATTGGTCTAGTAATTCTATCCTCTCCTGGAACGTCTCTTGTCATGTGAAATGTTTAATGTCTGCTATCCCTCCTGTTTCCTCTGTCTCTTCTTCACAGGAGGAGCCTGGTGATTTGACAGGGGTGCCGGAGGAATATCACGATCTGCGCACGGTGTTCAGTCGGTCCAGGGCCACCTCTCTTCCTCCACACCGGTCGTATGATTGTAGTATTGATCTCCTTCCGGGAACCACCCCCCCCCCGGGGTAGACTATACTCTCTGTCGGCTCCCGAACGTAAGGCTCTCGAAGATTATTTGTCTGTAGCTCTTGACGCCGGTACCATAGTCCCCTCCTCCTCTCCCGCCGGAGCGGGGTTTTTTTTTGTCAAGAAGAAGGACGGGTCTCTGCGCCCCTGCATAGATTATCGAGGGCTGAATGACATAACAGTGAAGAATCGTTATCCGCTTCCTCTTATGTCTTCAGCCTTCGAGATCCTGCAGGGAGCCAGGTTTTTCACTAAGTTGGACCTTCGTAACGCTTACCATCTCGTGCGCATCAGGGAGGGGGACGAGTGGAAGACGGCGTTTAACACTCCGTTAGGGCACTTTGAATACCGGGTTCTTCCTTTCGGCCTCGCTAACGCTCCAGCTGTCTTTCAGGCATTAGTCAATGATGTCCTGAGAGACATGCTGAACATCTTTGTTTTCGTTTACCTTGACGATATCCTGATTTTTTCACCGTCACTCCAGATTCATGTTCAGCACGTTCGACGTGTCCTCCAGCGCCTTTTAGAGAATTGTCTTTTTGTGAAGGCTGAGAAGTGCACTTTTCATGCCTCCTCCGTCACATTTCTCGGTTCTGTTATTTCCGCTGAAGGCATTAAGATGGATCCCGCTAAGGTCCAAGCTGTCATTGATTGGCCCGTCCCTAAGTCACGCGTCGAGCTGCAGCGCTTTCTCGGCTTCGCGAACTTCTATCGTCGTTTCATCCGTAATTTCGGTCAGGTGGCAGCTCCTCTCACAGCCCTTACTTCTGTCAAGACGTGCTTTAAGTGGTCCGTTTCCGCCCAGGGAGCTTTTGATCTCCTCAAGAATCGTTTTACATCCGCTCCTATCCTTGTTACACCTGACGTCTCTAGACAGTTCGTTGTCGAGGTTGACGCGTCAGAGGTGGGAGTGGGAGCCATCCTTTCTCAGCGCTCCCTCTCTGACGACAAGGTCCACCCATGCGCGTATTTTTCTCATCGCCTGTCGCCGTCGGAACGTAACTATGATGTGGGTAACCGCGAACTGCTCGCCATCCGGTTAGCCCTAGGCGAATGGCGACAGTGGTTGGAGGGGGCGACCGTTCCTTTTGTCGTTTGGACTGACCATAGGAACCTTGAGTACATCCGTTCTGCCAAACGACTTAATGCGCGTCAGGCGCGTTGGGCGCTGTTTTTCGCTCGTTTCGAGTTCGTGATTTCTTATCGTCCGGGCTCTAAGAACACCAAGCCTGATGCTTTGTCTCGTCTCTTCAGTTCTTCAGTAGCCTCCACTGACCCCGAGGGGATTCTCCCTGAGGGGCGTGTTGTCGGGTTGACTGTCTGGGGAATTGAGAGGCAGGTAAAGCAAGCACTCACTCAAACTCCGTCGCCGCGCGCTTGTCCTAGGAACCTTCTTTTCGTTCCCGTTCCTACTCGTCTGGCCGTTCTTCAGTGGGCTCACTCTGCCAAGTTAGCCGGCCACCCTGGCGTTCGGGGTACGCTTGCTTCCATTCGCCAGCGTTTCTGGTGGCCCACCCGGGAGCATGACACGCGTCGTTTCGTGGCTGCTTGTTCGGTCTGCGCGCAGACTAAGTCCGGTAACTCTCCTCCTGCCGGCCGTCTCAGGCCGCTTCCTATTCCCTCTCGACCGTGGTCTCACATCGCCTTAGATTTTGTCACCGGACTGCCTTCGTCAGCGGGGAAGACTGTTATTCTTACGGTTGTCGATAGGTTCTCTAAGGCGGCTCATTTCATTCCCCTTGCTAAGCTTCCTTCTGCTAAAGAGACGGCACAAATCATCATCGAGAATGTTTTCAGAATTCATGGCCTTCCGTCAGACGTCGTTTCGGACAGAGGTCCGCAATTCACGTCTCAATTTTGGAGGGAGTTTTGCCGTTTGATTGGGGCTTCCGTCAGTCTCTCTTCCGGCTTTCACCCCCAGTCTAACGGTCAAGCAGAACGGGCCAATCAGACTATTGGTCGCATCTTACGCAGTCTTTCTTTTCGCAACCCTGCGTCTTGGTCAGAACAGCTCCCCTGGGCAGAATACGCCCACAACTCGCTTCCTTCGTCTGCGACCGGGCTATCTCCTTTTCAGAGTAGCCTCGGGTACCAGCCTCCGTTGTTCTCATCTCAGTTCGCCGAGTCCAGCGTCCCCTCCGCTCAGGCTTTTGTCCAACGTTGCGAGCGCACCTGGAAGAGGGTCAGGTCTGCACTTTGCCGTTATAGGGCGCAGACTGTGAGAGCTGCTAATAAGCGTAGAACTAAGAGCCCTAGATATTGTCGCGGTCAGAGAGTTTGGCTCTCCACTCAGAACCTTCCCCTTAAGACGGCTTCTCGCAAGTTGACCCCGCGGTTCATTGGTCCATTCCGTATCTCTCAGGTCATTAATCCTGTCGCAGTGCGACTTCTTCTTCCGCGATATCTTCGTCGCGTCCACCCGGTCTTCCATGTCTCCTGTGTTAAGCCCGTTCTTCGCGCCCCCGCTCGTCTTCCCCCCCCCCCCCCCCATCCTTGTCGAGGGCGCACCTATCTACAGGGTCCGTAAAATCTTGGACATGCGTCCTCGGGGCCGTGGTCATCAGTACCTAGTTGACTGGGAGGGGTACGGTCCTGAGGAGAGGAGTTGGGTTCCCTCTCGGGACGTGCTGGACCGTGCGCTGATTGATGATTTCCTCCGTTGCCGCCAGGTTTCCTCCTCGAGTGCGCCAGGAGGCGCTCGGTGAGTGGGGGGGTACTGTCATGTACTGTCATGTTGTCTTGTCTCTGTCCTTTCCCTTCACCCTGTCTCCCTCTGCTGGTCGTGTTAGGTTACCTTTTCTCCCCCGCTTTCCCCCAGCTGTCCCTTGTCTCCTCTAACTACCCATTCACCCCGTTCCCCACCTGTTCCCTTTTTCCCTCTGATTAGGTCCCTATATCTCTCTCTGTTTCTGCTCCTGTCCTTGTCGGATTCTTGTTTGTTTGTGTCATTCATGCCTGAACCAGACTGTCGTCATGTTTGCTGTAACCTTGTCCTGTCCTGTCGGAATCTGCCGGTCCATCTGAGCCTACCTATGTTTGGTAATTAAAGAAGCTCTGTTTAAGTTGATTCGCTTTTGGGTCCTCATTCACGCACCGTAACAGTAACAGTCAAAACGGACCACACAGTACCCAGCTAGCACATTTGGTTCCTTGGAAATCGTGGGAATGTACGTTTTTGGTTTCCCATTGGTTCTGGGAATGAAGCCAAAAATGTCCTGATTGGTAAAACTGAATGTTTTTTTTTTTTAATGTTCTGGGAACTACATTTTAGGTTGCAAGGAGGTTCTGAGAACGTTTTACCATGGTTCCTTTAAAGTTCTCCTGTGAGGTTTTATTAATGTTCTGAGAAGGTAAATTATAGGTTATTAAATAACATTCTGAGAACATGTTTCAATAAGAATTTAATAACACTGCTAGCTTAAGTTTACTGTTTTGAACTCCAACCACAGACAGGAAACATGAAAATGAATCATGCATTTTTATTGTGGCATGGTGCCTGTGAGATTCAAACCTATGATCTTCTGTTCTCTATCCATGGAATTTGTCCCCTGCACCACCAGGATGGAGCTAACATGCCAACTCATACAAAGCTGTTCATTTTATTCTATTCAAACAGACCCCATTTCAAATGAAACAAGTAATGATTAATATCAGGTGTGGCCAATTAGTCGGCACGGACAATTTTATTGATATATATATTTTTTATTTCACCTTTATTTAACCAGGTAGGCCAGTTGAGAACAAGTTCTCATTTACAACTACGACCTGGCCAAGATAAAGTATAGCAGTGCGACAAAAACAACAACACAGAGTTACACATAAACAAACATACAGTCAATCACACAAAAGAAAGTAAACATAGAAAAATTATGTACAGTGTGTGCAAATGTAGAAGAGTAGGGAGGTAGGCAATAAATAGGCCCTAGTGGTGAAAATAATTACAATTTAGCATTAATACTGGAGTGATAGATGTGCAGATGATGATGTGCAAGTAGAGATACTGGGGTGCAAAAGAGCAAAAGGTTAAGTAATAATATGGGGATGAGGTAGTCGGGTGTGCTATTTACAGATTGGCTGTGTACAGGTACAGTGATTGGTAAGCTGCTCTGACAGCTGATGCTTGAAGTTAGAGAGGGAGATATAAGACTCCAGCTTCAGAGATTTTTGCAATTAGTTCCAGTCATTGGCAGCAGAGAACTGGAAGGAAAGGCGGCCAAAGGAAGTGTTGGCTTTGGGGATGACCAGTGCAATATACCTCCTGGAGCGCGTGCTAAGGTGGGTGTTGCTGTGGTGACCAGTGAGCTGAGATAAGGCGGGGCTTTACCTAGCAAAGAAGTATAGATGACGCAGGTGCGGGCAGCAATCGGTTAAAGAGCATGCACTTAGTTTTACTAGCATTTAAAAGCAGTTGGAGGCCACGGAAGGAGTATTGTATGGCGTTGAAGCTCGTTTGGAGATTTGTTAGCAGTGTCCAAAGAAGGGCCAGATGTATACAGAATGGTGTCGTCTGCATAGAGGTGGATCAGAGAATCACTAGCAGCTAGAGCGACATCATTGATACAGTGGGGAGAACAAGTATTTGTTACACTGCCGATTTTGCAGATTTTTCTACTTACAAAGCATGTAGAGGTCTGTAAATGTTATCATAGGTACACTTCAACTGTGAGAGACGGAATCTAAAACAAAAATACAGAAAATCACATTGTATGAGTCATTAAAGCTTGTTTTATTTTATTTTATTTTTTTCAACCAATCCACAAATTTCTTGTTAACAAACTATAGTTTTGGCAAGTCGGTTAGGACATCTACTTTGTGCATGAGACAAGTAATTTTTCCAAAATAGTTTACAGACTGATTATTTCACTTATAATTCACTTTATCACAATTCCAGTAGGTCAGACGTTTACATACACTAAGTTGACTGTGCCTTTAAACAGCTTGGAAAATTGCAGAAAATGATGTCATGGCTTTAGAAGCTTCTGATAGGCTAATTGACATCATTTGAGTCAATTGGAGGTGTATCTGTGGATGTATTTCAAGGCCTACCTTCAAACTCAGCGCCTCTTTGCTTGACATCATGGGAAAATCAAAAGAAATCAGCCAAGACATCAAAAAACACATTGTAGACCTCCACAAGTCTGGTTCATCCTTGGGAGCAATTTCCAAACGCCTGAAGGTACCACATTCATATGTACAAACAATAGTACACAAGTATAAATACCATGGACCACGCAGCCATCATACCGCTCAGGAAGGAGACGTGTTCTGTCTCTTGGAGATGAACGTACTTTGGTGCGAAAAGTGCAAATCAATCCCAGAACAACAGCAAAGGACCTTGTGAAGATGCTGGAGGAAACAGGTACAAAATAATCTATATCCCAGTTAAACGAGTCCTATATCGACATAACCTCAAAGGCCGCTCAGCAAGGAAGAAGCCACTGCTCCAAAACCTCCATAAAAAAAGCCAGACTACTGTTTGCAACTGCACATGGGGACAAAGATTGTACTTTTTGTAGAAATGTCCTCTGGTCTGATAAAACAAAAATAATACTGTTTGGCCATAATCACTATCGTTATGTTTGGAGGAAAAAGTGGGAGGCTTGCAAGCCGAAGAACACCATCCCAACCGTGAAGCATGGGGGTGACAGCATCATGTTGTGGGGGTGCTTTGCAACAGGAGGGTCTGGTGCACATCACAAAATAGATGGCATCATGAAGAAAGAAAATCATGTGGATATATTGAAGCAACATCTCAAGACATCAGTCAGGAAGTTAAAGCTTGGTCGCAATTGATTCTTTCAAATGGACAATGACCACATGCATACTTCCAAAGTTGTGGCAAAATGGCTTAAGGACAACAAAGTCAAGGTATTGGAGTGGCCATCACAAAGCCCTGACCTTAATCCTATAGAAAATGTGTGGGCAGAACTGAAACAGCGTGTGTGAGCAAGGAGGTCTACAAACCTGACTCAGTTGCACCAGCTCTGTCAGGAAGAATGGGCCAAAATCCACCCAACTTATTGTGAGAAACTTGTGGAAGGCTACCTGAAATGTTTGACCCAAGTTAAACAATTTAAAGGCAATCCTACCAAATACTTAATGAGTGTATGTGAACTTCTGACCCACTGGGAATGTGATGAAATAAATAAAAGCTTAAATAAATCCTTCTCTCTACTATTATTCTGACATTTCACATTCTTAAAATAAAGTGGTGATCCTAACTGACCTAAGATAGGGTCTTTTTTTTACTAGGATTAAATGTCAGAAATGGTGATAAACGTATTTGGCTAAGGTGTATGTGACCTTCCGACTTCAAATGTGTATACGAAGAAAAAAAAAACGTTATATGCAAGGGACGGGACAAGACTGTCAAAACAGACATCCCACTGCTACGTCATCTTGGAATACACCTGAACACTCTTAACGAAGATAGAGGATAGAGAGAGTTTTGTCGACACTGAGAAGGGAATGCATCTGAATAACATTCTTTGAACGTTACTAATGGTTTCTTGTGGTTTTTGTGGGAAGTCTTATTAATGTTCTGGGGAATGTGACTTTAAAAAGAACCGCGAGGAAACCAGCAGAAAACGTTATGCTGAAGTAATGAAATCCCCAAAGAAGAACATTGTTTCTTAACGCTCTCGTATCAATTTCAGAACACTACTTTAAATAGAACCATGAGAAAACCCGTAGAAAATGTTATCCTGAAGTACTGAAATTCCTACCATAAGAAACATATGGTTCTCAGAACGTTATGTGCTATCTGGGTATCCTGCACCATTGCCAGAACTTTGTGGGAAGATTGTGTGCAAAATGACCATAGGGCAACCAAACTCTCACCAAGCTCTAAGAAACATATGGTTCTAAGGAGGCTATGGGCTAGCTTGGTAGCTACTGTGTCATGTTTTGTAATACTCAAGGTTAGATTATATTTTACCATATTGACCTTCAACATTTCTGCATGGTCATTGGCCAGCAGATCAATGACTCAAGAGGCTCGCTCCCTGATAATTAAATTATCCCATTAGTTAGGCAGCTACTGCATCTGATCACATTAGTGTTAAGTACTGTGTTTATAGACCATACACTTGATGGCCCTCTTACTGTAGCTCGATAAAGACGTAAATCACAACCAGGGAGACTTACTGCTGTTGACTTGGCAATACGTGTGTGTGTGTGTGTGTGTGTGAGTGAGTGAGCGTGTGTCTGTGTGAATGTGTGCGTGTGTGACAGGAACCATATGCAAGAGCTGAGGCATCACTGTGGGAGCTGGCAGGGGAAGTAGCATCATACTGTATCTTTGACCTTCACGATCAAGGCTGGAGCACTGGAGCCAAGTCATACTGTAGCCACCTGGGGAGGCTGGATGGAGGAGGAGACAGGCAGGACGGATGAAGGGAGGGAAAGAGAGGAGTAGTAGGTTGGAAGGAGAGAGAGGAGTGGGGTTGGAAGGAGAGGAGGGAGGTAGAGACGGAGCGAGTCAGAGCCATTGAGAGAGCCAGAGAGAGGAGAGAGAGAGAGAGACAGATGACTCCAAGACTTTCCATCTTCTATCTGACCTTGAGAAATTATACTGTACTATGCAGGTAGTGAAGCTGCCAGGTTTAAATCCAATTAACATGACTATCATATGTAAACTCTTTGGAGAGTCTCTCTCCCAGTAGCCTTGGCATTTGTGTGTGTGGTAGGAGAGATAAAGTGTGGCAGGAGACATGCACACTACTGCTTGCATGCATGGAGTAACACACACACACACACACACTGTAACTACAACTTAATGATGAGGTTATTGGAGCGTGTGAGAGAGAGAGAGAGAAAGCGAGAGAGAGAAAGCGAGAGAGAGAGAGAGAGAGAGAGAGAGAGAAAGCGAGAGAGAGAAAGTGAGAGAGAGAGAGAGAGAGAAAGATAGATAGAGCGAGAGATGGAGAGAGAGCGAGAGAGAGAGAGAGAGAGAGAGAGAGAGAGAGAGAGAGAGAGAGGAAGAACATGGAAAGGCCATGAAGATTTCATGTGCCTGTGTTTTCACCGTGTACCAATTAATTATAGATCCATCAGACTTGATTGGTCTCAGCCTCCAGAGGCACGCAGCTCTATACACTTTTACTATAGTCTTCATTATTTACCCATGCATCGTCCTGCTGCAGTATTTATCAATTTTTAAATATATATATAAATTCAGGTTATGGAGTTTGTATGTTTCAATGCAATGCCTTGTATTAAAAATAAAGGTACAGTAACACTTTACTTAATGCTGACAGGTACAATGCATTATGAAATCAAATCAATGTTTATTTGTTGCGAACACAGATTAGTGGATGTTAAAGCAGGGGCAGCAAAATGCTTGTGTTTTTGACTCCAGCAGTGCAGTAAATGTGTAAGGCCTAAATTCAATCAGACCAAGCGTTAACTAGTGATAGCCAACACCCACATAGCTGATGTTTTGGCGGGAGGTGGAACTGTGCTGGAGCTCTCAAATCGGTGAGCAGCTTGCTCTTGTGATCGTTGCCACTCGCCTTAGAAGTTCAGAACGAGAAAGGGTAGGCTACAGTTCATTCGGAAAGTATTCAGACCCCTTTCTTTTTTCACATTTTGTGACGTTACAGCCTTATTCTAAAATCGATTCAATATTTTTTTCCCTCATCAATCTACACACAATGCCCCATGATGACAAAGTGAAAACAGGTTTTTAGAAATTTGAAACAGAAATACCTTAATTTACATAAAGTATTCAGACCCTTTGCTATGAGACTTCGAAATTGAGCTCAGGTGCATCCTGTTTCCATTGATTATTGGTTTCATCAGACCAGAGAATCTTGTTTCTCATGGTCTGATGAAACCAAGATTGAACTCTTTGGCCTGAATGCCAAGCGTCACGTCTGAAGGAAACCTGGCACCATCCCTACGGTGAAGCATGGTGGTGGCAGCATCATGCTGTGGGGATGTTTTTCAGCGGCAGGGACGGGGAGACTAGTCAGGATTGAGGCAAAGATGAACAGAGCAAAGTGCAGAGAGATCCTTGATGAAAACCTGCTCCAGAGCACTCAGGACCTTAGGCTGGGGCGAGGGTTCACCTTCTAACAGGACAATGACAGAGCCAAGACAACACAGGAGTGGCTTCGGGACAAGTTTCTGAATGTACTTGAGAGGCCCAGCCAGAGTCTGGACTTGAACCGAATCTAACATCTCTGGAGAAACCTGAAAATAGCTGTTATATGCTCCCCATACAACCTGACAGAGCTTGAGAGGATCTGCAAAAGAATGCGAGAAACTCCCCATACACAGGTGTGCCAAGCTTGTAGCGTCATACCCAAGAAGACTTTAGACTGTAATCGCTGCCAAAGGTGCTTCAACAAAGCACTGAGTAAAGGGTCTGAATACTTATTTAAATATGATATTTCAGCTTTTGACATTTTTTTTTGCAAACATTTCTACAATCCTGTTTTGCTTTGTCATTATGGGGTATTGTGTGTAGATTAATGAAGAAAATATAATGTAATACGCTTTAGGATAAGGCTGTAATATAACAAAGTGTGGAAAATGTCAATGGGTCTGAACACTTTCCAAATTCACTGTATATAGAAATAATGACTCTCAAATTGAAAATCATTAAACAAAACAATAAAGATTTCTATCAGCCTAATGGAGGTGTAGATTACATCTCACATTCCAGTGTTCGAACTTGTAAACATTGGCTTTCTGTGCCGTCATTGGCAATGTCCGCTTCAGGTATAATGCATCAGAAATGCGGATATCGGCTAAAGCGGATCTGATTGAATCTGGCCCTAGTAGTACAATCCTAATACACAATCTCCAGAATAATGTTTTTTTTTAAAGAAGAAGAAACAAGAGATTAAGAAATGTCAGAACAAACAATATCAGAATGAGCAATGTCAGAGTCCGGAATATAAATATGTCTGTGTTGACAGTATGGGCAATATACAGAATAAGTAGGAAAAGGGTATGTACAGCAGTAGTTATACAGGATGAGCTACGTGGAGAATACTGTATGTACAACGGTAGTTATGTAGGATGAGCTATGTGGAGAATACTGTATGTACAGCGGTAGTTTTGTAGGATGAGCTATGTGAAGAATACTGTATGTACAGCGGTAGTTATGTAGGATGAGCTATGTGAAGAATACTGTATGTACAGCGGTAGTTATGTAGGATGAGCTATGTCGAGAATACAGTATCTAGTTTGTGTGTGTGTATATTGGGGGTGGGGGGGATAAAAAGCAGAACACACAACTCCATCTTGCATGGACTAATAAACTATAATAAAAGTATGTACATATAAAGTGAGTAATCAATTAGCTCAATTTTTCAGAGATCAAACTATATTTCAACAGAATAAGGTTGCAGGAATGCTAATCTGATAATGTTCCTAACGACAGAAACGATTTACGAACAACGAAGATCGTTGTAAACATAATTAAAGTGACCAGTGTTAAATTACTATGTAGTCTACATTCCGCAAGGACACTGCACTCGTGGGGGCAGCAGTTGCTGTTAAAGTCACACCCGCTTTTCAAGATGCCGGCAACCAGGCCTTTTTTTCTGATCACTGTTTGTAACTAAAAAGCTTTTACTGGATTTCTGTCTCCATTTAACTTTGTTTCATTGGACAATAGTGAACGTAATTGGACAATAGTGAACACATTGGACAATAGTGAACACATTGGACAATAGTGAACACATAGGACAATAGGGAACACACCCGTTTTAAACACACCCGTTTAAAACGGGTCTACTTGAAACCTTTTATGCCTACCTGTGCGCCCTACTCTGCACTGGGGCATTTTCTGAGCAGACACCTGCCTACTGCTGCTTTCATCATTCCACTTGAGATTGCGTTTTGGATGTTTTTGAGCTACTGCCGAACTTGAACTCCACTTGGTTTAGCCTACTTGGACTGACTCTTTTTGACTCTCCTGCAGCCTGGTGTAGTACTTGCCTCCCTCCCGGCTTCCACCAGCCTGTACTAGAAACTACATCCCCTCCAAGATGCTTCTCTCCTGGCTATCATACCGGTAACACGGCCTCCGTTGCATTGCTGTTTTGACGTCACAGCTCACAGCTCTCTCCTTGCTGTTGTTATGCTGGTGAGTTTTGTGCCTTGGTTTGGTTTATTATGGGTCCTAGTGCTGGCTGGTTTCTAGTCTGTGGTTGGGTTCTGACTTGCTGCCAACTGTATAACTGTGGTGATCCTACAAACTGTGCGATTCAATCTAACTAAATATCATACCTCTGTGGATTTATTGACTTTTAGCTGATTCCTCGCCAAGCTACACCGAACCAAAGTATAAATGCAACATACAACAATTTCAAAGATTTTACTGAGTTACAGTTCATATAAGGAAATCAGCTCCACTCTTAGATCTGATATCGTTAGGTCAATAGAGAAGCCCACTGTGGTCTGCTCACCCAGTGCTTTTAGTTTACATGTGAATTCCATAAACTTGAATACACCCTCGGTTTTCAAATCACGTAGAAGCCCATGTAAGTCCATTTATAACATTCTATTATTGGTTTCTCTGAGAGTTCCCCATATTGACATTGATTGCAGCTTCAGGCCCTATGGTGCTTACCTTGGAAAAGTAATTCCAATTTCTACTCCTTCCTCTATTACTAAGAGGGCTAGACCAAATGGGGAAGTTCTATGCAATCGTATAGCCATACCAACTCTATCAATATCAACCACCAGACAGATCCTGCAGCTAACCGCCTATTGAACATGAGTTTGAGTTGGAGACTCCATGTGACTTTAAAAATCGTAAAGGACTTGGGTTGATGCATCTGAACATTAGGAGCTTACTTCCTAAACCCGGATTACATCAAGACCTGGGCAATGCAGACGAATCCGGACATTCTGGATCTCTGGGGACATTCTGGACTCTGATATTAATATTGAGGGTTGTAATGTGTTCAGAGATGACAGACAGGATCGAGGTGGTGGAGTGGCCATTCTTATTAAAAATCATTTCTCTGTGTCTTTACTGAAATCCAATTCCCAGTTGCTCCTATCTTTAAGTCGTTATGTATCCATAACTAGCTTTTTGTCTTCTTTTATTAAATCAGAAGTTATTATCCTGGTTGACCTAAATTATGATTGGGAAATGCAGGTTTCAGGGTTGGCAGGTGGCCTAGTGGTTAGAGTGTTGGACTAGTAACCCAAAGGTTGCAAGTTCAAGTCCCTGAGCTGATTAGGTAAAATCTGTTGTCCTGCCCCTGAACAAGGCAGTTAACCCACTGTTTCTAGGCTGTCTTTGAAAATAAGAAGTTGTTTGTAACTGACTTGCTTAGTTAAATAGAAGTGAAAATACATGTATAATGATCAAAACTTAGCCAAGCTTTGGACTAAGCCTACATGGCTTAAAATTGATTATTATTATATACATTTTTTTTTACCTTTATTTAACTATGCAAGTCAGTTAAGAACCTATTCCTATTTACAAAGACGGCCTACAAAGTCATCTCTGATTTATCTTATTTTAGGGACTACACCGGAGAAATATGTTTCCACTGGTGTCTTCGTCCAAGACATGAGTGACCATTAGAGATGTGAGAATACAAAAATCTAAGATTTGTGTCATCACAAAGAGGAACTTTGAAAAACTTCAATTGAACAGGCTTTTAATTTTTTTTACATGATCTTTATTTTAGTGACCTTGATTATATTTCAGCTGTCCCTGAACATGATTTAGCTTTGAGCCTTTTTTTTTTGCAGATGTCTTCAATACGATTGTGAATAATCATGCTCCCTTCAAAAGGAATGGTTAAAGGTAGATCGAATGCCTGGTACACTCTGGAAGGATCAGAAGTCATTCATATAAGAGATGATGCTTGTGTCAAGGCCAGGAACACAGGCTTAGGCCTGGACTGGCAAGCTTTTAAGCAACTGAGGAATCATTGTGTAAGATAAATCAGAAAGGCTGATTTTGATGATTATATAACCACTTTCGGATTGTAGTGAGAACCCGGCTAAATTCTGGAAAACTGTCAAATCCTTGAAGGGTTCTACTTCCTCCTCTCTGCCACAACAAATTAATTCAGACACTGGCCTCATTATGAAAAAAAAAATCCATAATTGATGCATTTAATCACCATTTTATTTCAGAGGGCTATCGCTTTGAAATAACTTTTAATAAGCCTATTCACAATGATATTGGGCTGGATGCTGACAGGGGAAACTTGCTGAATGATCAGAGAAATGATAGTCAAAGCTTTTCTTTCAGGCTATTTACAGAAAATGAAGTCCTGGATGCTTTGCTAGGAATAAACAATAAGAAATCCACAGGGGCCGACCAATTGAGTCCTGGTCTGCTTAAGTGTGCAGCACCCATCATTGTTGGCTCAATAAACCACATTTTTTATTTAACGTTGTTATCAGGAAATATACCAAAAGTATGGAAATCGGCTCTTGTGCTGCCAAGAGCCGATAGTAGTGATCTTAATAATAGTAGTGATCTTAATAATTATCAGTCCATTCCAAGGGTTCCTTGAATCCTTGTTAAATGTACAACTTTGCTTTTTTTTTTTTACCAGAGAAATGTATTTTAAAATGTAAATCAATCAAAGTTTAGGGTTTAGACCACTAGAATTAAATGTGCTGCTTAGTTTGTGGACCTGGAAGCTTTTTATAATGTTGATCATGCTATTTTATTGAACAAATTGTCCTCAATAAGCCTGAGCTCTGTCGCCTGATAATGGTTTTAGGATTATTTTAGTGACAGAACTCAGGCCATCGTCATTGATGGGGTTAAGTCTGAATTTCTTGAGATGTACCACAGGGGTCGATTTTAGGACCTGTTTTCTTCTCTATTTATTTAAACACTATTGATCAATCGGTTAAAAATGGGGGGTTGCAACTCAATATTAGGAAGGTATCCTTAAGGTTTTCTACACTCAGTGTATATATCTGGGGCATAATGTGTATATTTATGTTGTAAATACAGGGCGCATTTGTAAAGGAGACTGTTAAATAAAAAACAACAACTTAGAAAACATAAGGCAGCAGTCTGGGTACCGGGCGCTGACCGGCTAGTGATTACTGTTTAAAATTCTGATGGCCTGGATATGTTTTTCAGTCTATCCGTCCTGGCTTTGATGCGCCTGTGCTGTCTCCGCCTGCTAGATGGTAGCAGGGTGAACAGACCATGGTTCTTGATGATCTTCTTGGCCGTCCTTTGTTACCCGGTGCTGCAGATGTCCTGGAGGGTGGGCAGTGTGCCACCGATGATGCGTTGGCCTGACCGCACCACCCTCTGGAGAGCCCAGGGGTTGTAGATATAGATGCCATACCAGGTGGTGATATAGCCTGACAGAATGCTCTCGATGGTGCATCAGTAGAAATTTGTGAGGGTTTTAGGGGCCAAGCCAAATTTCTTCAGCGTCCTCAGGTTGAAGAGGTGCTGTTGCACCTTTTTCACCACAGTGTCGGTGCGGAGGGACCATGATGCAGTTATAATACTTGTCATGAGCATATGACCGCCTAATGTTACTGTAAAATATCAGGTTACAATCAGAGTTTTTATCAGATGCTCCCTTCATTATGTTCCCGTTCAAACACTGGATCATCCTCAACAATGGATAGAGATATATTCTAATGTGCTTCAAATGCACCACCTGGTGACTGTGTATAGAACAGCAACAACAGAGGTGGGTGAATACAGTGAGGAGAATTTAGTGCTCAGAATGTAGGGTACCTGTTGTAAAAATACTCAAATGGGAGGAATATAATGAATATTCATCGAAAAAGACACACACACACACACACACACACACACACACACACACACACCGTCGCTGTGTGTCGCACAAATTAAATTTCCTGGAAGGCCGGAGCTGGAGAACAAAGGCCAGTAAAGATCCTTTGGGTTACAGTCCAGTCTTTTTCTCAACGTCATTATTCTGCCTTCTACTTGCTGAGTATTCCTGCTCCCTGAATTATTGAGACATTAATGAGTGGAGTAAAGGATTGTCATTATTGCTATTATTCAAGAGAAAGAGAGAGAGAAAAAGTGATTGGACAGACAACTCAGCCCCTCTATAGTCAACTATGCTACAACTGAAAATTATGCTTTTAGAGAAGCAATTACATTTGCATCATAAACAACTTCTATAGGGCTTTTCAGTGGATGCTCTTTAATAACAATGAGTTGTATAACCGTTAACCCACTGCATATGTTACTCAGAGAGGGAAAAGAGACAATTGAATTATTAAAAGGCAGAGGATCCTGTTGTTATAGATTGTACTGTGTTGGAGGAACCCTAACGCACATGTATACACGGGCACACACACACATTTGTTTTAATATCCTTGTGGGGACCAAGAAATGTATTCCCATTCAAAATGTTTTTTTCCTAACAGCTAAACCCTAACCTAACCTTAATCTTAAACTAACCCTAAAACGAAACCTAACTCCTAATCCTTAACCTCTAAGCCTAAAATAGCGTTTTCCATGATCCATTTCCTAATTTTCCTATCCTTGTGAGGACTTCTTGTACCCACAAGGATAGTAAAACCAAACCACACACACACACACACACACACACACACACACACGATGGCGCTGATAGACATGACAGCTCTGCTTCTAGCTCCTAAGACACTTTGCAGTATTTTTTAGTGTGTGTGTTATTTCTTACATTATTAGCCCAGAATGTTTATCTTCGCTATTACAAACAATCGGAAATAACTTTTGGATATCAGAGCAGCAGTGACTCCCCAGAATTCCAAATATGACTTTCCCGAATTGGATCCTTTGTTTGTACCCCCCAAAGGAAATTGATCTTATACCTGAGGCTGCTCCAAGACGCCGCCGGCGGAGAAGAGATATATTCGGAGTGGACTTCTAGTCCGAATCGGGAGGCGCGCACACCAGCTTCTGAGTATATTACTCACTAATGTTCAGTCTCTGGACAAAAAAGTAGACAAGCTCAGGGCGAGGATCTCCTTCCAGAGAGACATAAGGGACTGTAACATACTCTGTTCCATGGAATCATGGCTCTCTCCGGATATTCTGCCCCCGTCCATACAGCTAGCTGGGTTCTCAGTACATTGTGCAGATGGGAATAAAGAACTCTCCGGGATGAAAAAAGGCAGCGGTGCATGTTTTATGATTAACTACTCATGGTGTTATAGTAGGAAGTTACAGGAACTCAAGTCCTTTTGTTCACCCAACCTAGAATACCTCACAATCAAATTCTGCATTACCTCTCAAAAGAATTCTCTTCGGTTATCGTCACAGCGGTGTATATTTCCACTCAAACCAATACAACGACGGCACTCAAGGAACTACACTAGACTTTGTGAAAACTGGAAACCGCATATCCTGAGGCCGCATTTATTGTAGTAGGGGATTTTAACCAATCACATCTGAGGAAATGCTATTG
>NC_143042.1:21142500-21230000 GCF_057628025.1 Oncorhynchus mykiss
CAGGTGCATGAATTGTTTATGGTTCATTGAACAAGCATGGGAAACAGTGTTTAAACCCTTTCCATTGAAGATCTGTGAGGTTATTTGGATTTTTACGAATTATCTTTGAAAGACAGGGTCCTGAAAAAGGGATGTTTCTTTGTTTGCTGAGTTTATATGGATGATTTATTAAGCAAGGCACATTTAACAGTTAGGCAATTGATTATAGACCTAATTAAGTTGGCGTTTCCTCTCTCCTCACTTTTCTTAGACAATTTAAGCAAGGGCTGTTTTCTCGTCTCCTAACTCCGCTGCTGCCTCTGCCGCATTGTTCTCAACACCAATATGCTGGTTAACTTTGCTGTTATGCTTTGCTATTATGCACATAGAAACGGAAATGCGCCAATTCAACAGCGCACTGATGTGTTTCAGAACCTCGGACAGCGACCACTACCCAACGCGGGAGAAAGCACTTTTATTATAAAATAATATCATTTTTATTTGTGTTGCACCATTGTTCTTACATAATATAACCATATACAATTTCAGTACCATATCTTAGACTGATGGACTGTGCCATCCCAACGGCCTCCACAGTGGATTAGTCCACTCGGACAGGTGTCTTGTGCACCATGATATATATATATATTTTTCTACAGCTCGAGTAAAGACATTTTGGTCGACCAACAGCCTATCAACCAAACAATCGGCTAAATGGGGTCAGCCCTAATAGCCCGGCGCCAGTTAAAATCCCAAATGAAAGATTGGCCTTGGAATAAATGAAGATGTTATTTTCTCAGTTGAATTGATAAGCGAGAAATTGGAATTAATTCCCAGACAAAAGTGAACTGGGGAATGATGCTAAGTAGGAGAACAATATCCTTACAGAGATACACTTTAATCAACCATTTACTGCACTCTCTCTCTGACTCAATGGAGTTAAATGAATAAGTTCTATAAGATGATGTTCTAATCCTTATATCATATGCATATTGCAGAAGTATCTAGTAGTCTGTTGTGTTGTTGTTGATACCAGATAAGACATGCATATTTGATGTTAACTACGAGGATGGGGATTCAGAATGCTTTTAAGATGTGTTGATTTTTCAGGAGGTTGCAGAAGCGTTTAGGCGGTTTAGACATCGAGGTTATTTGTGGCAGTTTCCATGCAGGATGATATGGTCCAATAACACTTCAGTGTTCCGCTCTGCTGTATTTAGAAGAATCGGTAACCATGCAGTTGATAGAGGTGTGTAGCAACGTATGATACTGTATGCTTCAATACATCACCGAAGGGGAAAGGGGGACACCTAGTCAGGCTGCCATAATCAACGTCCACGTCATTGACGCCCGGGGGGGGGGGGGTGTTGTTGTTGGGGGCTGGGTAGAACAGCAGATTTTCCCACCTAACAGGCTCGGGAGTCGACCCAGCAACCTTTTGGTTACTGGCCCAACGCTCTTAACCGCCGGGCTACCTGCCACCCCGACACTTATCATGGTGTTTCTACACTGAGTGCTTCTCTTTCCATGACATGGACTTGAAACCAGGCGAAAGCTACGATCCCTTATTCATGTCACTTGTTAAATCCACTTCAATCAGTGTAGATGAAGGGGAGGAGACGGGTTAACACTAGAACCGCTGGGCCTCGAGGGACCCAGTTCAACCTAAAGAGCGGTCATTCTGACTGCAGCATTCTAACAGTGTAATTCATATATTTCATATATGCCATCGCAAAAATAATCATTTGGTTGTGTTTATGAAGGCCTTGGGTGACATTAGAATATGATTAGTATTTTATTTCAACTAACACGATAGTACTTTCATTCGTTTTTGTAACTGTAGGCTATATGTAAAAAAATATATACTGTATATAAGAATAAAAATGGCTAAAATTCAAGTGTTCAATCGATTTTATTCGAGGAGTGCCATTGTTACAACGATGAAACAGAAAGCATATCAAATCAAATCAAATCAAATGTATTTATATAGCCCTTCGTACATCAGCTGATATCTCAAAGTGCTGTACAGAAACCCAGCCTAAAACCCCAAACAGCAAGCAATGCAGGTGTAGAAGCACAATACATATGTATTGGAACATGGTAGTAGCCTTTTTATTATATGGACAAAATAAAAACAACCCAACCACCAAGACACATGGTCAACAGACACGCAGTCAAATGATGAAAACGCAGCCTAAGCATCATTATCAGCGCCAAGTGGCCTTGATAAAGAGTGAAACTCGGCAAAAAAAAGCTACAAAGGCCTCATAATGAATATGAGTGTAGATATGACAGCAGTCAAAAATAATCAATTATTGTCAGCTCGTGTTTGTGTGCGTCTTCACGCAATGGCAGTCGTTGGATTTAGTTTGTCGTCCCTTGTCCTAACAGTTGACACAATTTAAAAAAAAACCTTTCAATAGCTTGACACACTTTGACATACCTTCGTTTGGTTGTAGTCTCCAATTGTCTCTTTGTGTCTTGTCATTCTTCCACACTGTTGCACCACAACAGTTGTGCAGCTGCCTTATTTTGGGCAGAGGGAGGGAGCTCCTGACTCACTTTGTTCATGGTGCCGGCCAGACTTGTTTTCTTTGCAAGCAACTTGTTCGCCAATTAAAGTGAAGTGAAGCAATTGTCCGTGGGGACATTTTTTTTTGCCTGCTGCCCAAAATGGATATTTTCCCAGATATTGAAAGCCATTCAGCATGTACAATTACGCTCACTGTGTAGCCTATTCCAAGTAGACCAGAGGAGACTGATAAGACAGCTTTGATTGGGTGAACTTGGTACCGTTGGGTGAAATGGTAACATACCATTTTAAGATTAGGCCTATAATTAGAATGGATCCATACAATAGAATGGCCCGCCCTGTTCTTCATTCACAATCTGTGTTTACGTCGCGATGCATCGTTCTCGTCCTCTTGCTCATCAACTCACCCATTCTCCCCATTTCTCCCCACACGCACATGGCATCACATCACATGATTGAAGTAGAGTTGATGTGGTGGAATAATTTTGAAATGCACATTTTTTTCTGACCCCGGCCTCTTAAGTTGTGTTAATCAGAAGATCCAGGCGGCTTTCCATCGAATACCTTCCAGATTGTGTCATCGATCATACTCAGTGCCGGATCAAGCTTCCCCTTTCCTGTTTCACAGCCGCTGAAAAAAGTTCAAACTGCATCACAGTAAAGCTGTGTGCGTTTCGTCTGAATGATGATGAATGCAATATGGATTGATACAGCAGTTGCTGATGAATGATGTCAAACCAGTGCTGTTTGGCTCATTGAGGAGCGAGGGCACATTCATTAATTATGATTCGGCATAAAACTTTGACAGAGCCACAGTGTACGGAGTAGTTCCACGGAAACCCTGCATGTGAAAACCTTTTTTAGTAATAGCATGTTATGCATAAAAAGCAGATGAGTCATTCCCGAAGAGGCAGAAACGCTGACTTCTACAGAACAAACCCCATTACATTTCACTTGGATTTACTTGACTGAGAACACTCGTTTTCCCCCTGCTAATTCTGTGTATTTAAAGCCATCCCACCATTCCTACTGTACAGGTATGTATCCGCTTCATTTCAATATCAACTCCAAACCCCTTACACGTTCTGCTGTATTGCAGCAGGCTACCATACGACTGCACTAAAAGACAATCGGTTGAGCCTCTCTGCCCTGTAGCCAGGTGACTGCACGCCTCCACTCTCTTCTTCACAGGTCCTGCCCTTATAAAGCATTGATGCAGGAGACGGTGGAATAACTTGCATAATTAAAGGCCTTAAATTCATTAGTCTGGTTGTCAGGGGAACAATTAAAATGAGCGCTGGTGTGCAGTGCTGTGCTGCGCAGCGGGGCCTGCTGTGTAGAGCTTCCAAACTGCCGACCAAAACCAGCCATGGAGGAATATTAGCTAGCTGCTGGCCAATTTACAGGGAGTGACGAATGAAGAAAATAGGAGAAAATCTGAAGCAGAGGAACGAGCGAAATGATATTGGTTTGAGTAATCATAGAGAGAGGACGAGAGGGAGCGAGAAGAGAGAGAAAGAATAAGCAGGAATAGAGAGATGGAGAGAGAGAGAGAGAGAGAGAGAGAGAGAGAGAGAGAGAGAGACAGGGTGCGGAGTCAGCAAAAGTGACAGAGAATAAGGCTCCGCAATGGGCAGAAGCAACACAAGGCTGTGTGTTGTTGTTGTTGTTGAACAGCGGAAATGCTCCATCCTGTTGCTCCCTGTGCTCCGTGTGTTAAGTTGGTGAAAAGCCAGTGAGGAGGACAGAGGGGAGAGAGTGTCAAAGTGGTGGCAGGCAGGCTGGCAGCCCTGAATACTCTTGTGTGTTACTGTGTAGAATAGCAATGAAGCAGGGGTTTGCCTAATTGTGGCCCTGGAGTGGCTGTGAGGCTGTGCTGTGCCATGGGCTTCATCCACATGAAAGGGAGGGCAAGGCAGACATGCCCCAAGCACTGTGGAATCTCCCCCCAAACTTAATGGGTTTCTCGTCTTAGATTATTGATCAAGCCTTGACTGTGCCATGTTAAAACATAACGTTTCTGTGGAAGGATTTCAGTGTTGTTACAAGACTGCTGCCTCTGTATTCCTGTGGTTTGAGCTGTGACAGGCGAATCTGTTCGAGGAATGTGTGTGTGTGTGTATGGATATTGTAGTTTGGGGGAATTAAACCCTCGCCATCTTGGGCCACAAAGTGCCTTAGCTTCTCCTTTTAGCAGGCCGGCGAAATATGTACCAGTTTCTAAATTCAATAATTTATTGACCTGAAACATTTCAGAATGACAGGATCAGTGGTCTGGTTGACCAAAAGCCTTTTCCACTTCCTTGAAAACCGGAGCAATATCTAGCATGGCATCAAGGAAATATGGAACGATATGAAAATGAAAAAATACTGAAAATAGAAGCAGGGGTTTTATTCCAAGGCCACAGTCTGCGATTGTACATCTATTGGTTGTTTTCCAATATATTAGATGGAGATGATGCCGATGCTTTTTCTTTATTATTTATTCTTAAAGCATACCGTAGTCTGACTCATGGTGTGTGTGTGTGTGTGTGTGTGTGTGTGTGTGTGTGTGTGTGTGTGTGTGTGTGTGTGTGTGTGTGTGTGTGTGTGTGTGTGTGTGTGTGTGTGTGTGTGTGTGTTTGTGTGTGTGTGTGCACGTGAGTCACATCTTACTACATGTCAAGTATTCAGGATGCGTCACTTTAATTCTAAACATTTGTGTGGGCTTCTTCTGTTCCCAGGCCTGGCTGTATCTCTCCAGTTGCTGCACGGGGACATTGAACAGCTGAGGAGAGAGTACATGGTGTTGTTCACCAGAGGAGTGTCCATCACCAAGAAACTGGGCTTCTCTGACATCATCATGCCAGGTAAGAAACCACCCACGCAGCTAACCTCTTCTTTGGTCAAAACAGAACCACGTCTGTACTGCACTGCTTTTGCAGGTAAATCTACACGCGTGGCCAATGTACACCGCCGGCTTCACGGAAATGGTTCGCTACCACAGACGGCGAGTCACGTGGCCTGCTATAGTAGGCAGACAGGCATCGAGGCATTCAGTTACTGATCGATTGAACGTTAGAACGGGCAAAACAAGTGACCTAAGCCGCTTTGAGCGTTGTACGGTTGTCGGTGCCAGGCGCGCCAAATCCAGTATCTCAGAAACGGCCGCCCTCCTGGGCTTTTCACGTACAACGGTGTCTAAGGTTTACAGAGAATGGTGCGACAAACAAAAAACAGTCAGCGGCAGTCCTGTGGGCATAAACAGCTTGTTGATGAGGGAGGTCGAAGGAGAATTGTAAGAATTGTGCAAGCTAACAGGAGGGCCACAAACCGACAAATAACTTCACCGTACAACAGTGGTGTGCAGAACGGCATCTCTGAACTTTTCCTGGAAAAAGGTTAGGTCCGTTGATAACAATTGAGCAACAATTGAATGCCAGGCCTAATAAACTGTCTGGTGAGTGTGTATTGGCATGAATGACTGTACACAGTACACTTGCAAAACAGACAAGGCCATTGTTCGAAAGAAGAAAAAAAGTAATGTGAACGTCCATTCACATAAAAATAAACCGATTGATGTGTGTCCCCTAGTGTTTTGCCTTCTACAGCAGCTCAAGATTTATATTCACGATCTTTGTCAGAGTCTGCTCCCACTTTCACTGTGCCCCTGGGCTAGGGATTTTAGTGTGTGTACGCTCCTGTAGGCAAAGGATTATAGTTAAGTTGCGCTGCTCTCTCTCCAGGCTGTGTGTGTGTGTGTGTGTTTGAGAGAGAGTTGATCTCTCTGGGTTGAGTTGAACCCTGGAAGCCATTAGATAGAGATGTGGAGAGCTATTTGTGTGCGCGCGCGCGCACACACACACACACACACACACACGGGCTGGAAGAAGACGACTTCCTCTCATTTCCTTTCTGTGGCTAACTATTCTCTGGAGTGGATACGGACCTGTCTTCTCTCGTGCAGATGTTGCCTTGCTGCATTGTGCTACCTCTCCAAAAACCCTATTTATAAAACGTGTACCACTACTTCTCGGCTAT
Source organism: Oncorhynchus mykiss (assembly GCF_057628025.1). Classification (NCBI taxonomy): domain Eukaryota; kingdom Metazoa; phylum Chordata; class Actinopteri; order Salmoniformes; family Salmonidae; genus Oncorhynchus; species Oncorhynchus mykiss. Next base: position 21,149,033 of record NC_143042.1, read on the forward strand.
CTCCTTCCCATGACTGCCCTTCAAAGGCTGCCTTTGAGCGTATACATGTGTCATTTCCTGTAATTATTCTCTAGGCTGTGAAGTTAGACAGACCTCCTCAGGAGTCTGTTTTCATACGAGGCAGCTACTAGCTACTCTTGAATGTCTGTGTGTGTGTGTGTGTACACTTGTCTCAGTACAGGTTGAACACTTCACTGGCTCAGATAGTATTGTGTTGCTGTACCCAACTGAACTAACACTTCCCACCAGCTCAGAATGTAAGTGGGGGATGTAATTCTCCTTATCTCACAAAGTAAATGAAGAGCGTCTGGTTTAACTGTCACACCTTGTGGTCCGGTGTGCCGGGTGATGAGGTAATAGAATACACATGAACGTGTTATCACTAGATGACTGTGTGTGTAGCATCCGTTTCACCCGTCTGAATCATACTGCAGGAAGCACCTGGCGTCTTGAATGCTATAGTCGCTTAGCCGTACTGCGACCATACATCCACTCTAATTCCAGAGCGCCACACACTCCTGAAAGTGCAGGCGCAAGTGAAAACCAAGCCCGTTGATTTATTTGTAATATTTGACGTGTTATTGTCAGCTATACGAAGTGTGCGGGGAGGGTGCCGCTATGCGCCTTTTGCCAGCCGTTGGGATGTCGATGTTTTTGTGGAGCGTTCAGATTCAGAACCGTCAAACCCGTCTGCCCTGAAAACAGATCTGTGCCCTGTGCCAACCCTGTCACTTCCATGTCTGCCACTGGGGTGAAGAGGTCACCCTATCCTTGCTGACAAATGTGATGTGTCGATGCCTTCTCTTTGCTGTAAAACAGACTTTTCTCCTTAACGTATTTAACTCAAACATGTATGTGTATATCATAAAATGTAAATGACCACTGAACAAAAAATTGCAGGTTCGGTTTACGTGCAATTATATTAACATCCATATACTTAATCCGAGTGACGAGGAGGAATATTTAAGATGCTCTTTGAAGAGGTATGGTCTCAGATGTATTCGGAAGATGGGCAGGGACTCTGCTGTCCTAGCTTCAGGGGGAAGCTGGTTCCACCATTGCAGTGCCAGGACAGAAAAGAGCGTGGTCTGGGCTGAGGGGGAGCTGCCCTCCCGTGGGGTGGGAGGTCCAAGAGACCTGAGGTGGCAGAACGGAGTGTACTGCTTTGATGTTTGCAGAGAATGACAGGGTGTTATCCAGAGTCACGCCAAGGTTCTTTGCACGCTGGGAGGACGACACTCTGGAGTTGTCAACCGTGATAGAGAGGTCTTTGAGCGGGCAGGCCTTCCCTGGGAGGAAGAGCAGTTCCATCTTGTTGAGGTTGAGCTTGATATGACGGAGCCGAGTGACTAGGTGTATAGAGAAAAGAGGGCCAAGCCCTGGGGTACACCAGTAGAGAGAGTACAGAATGCAGACACAGATCCTCTCCACGTCACCTGGTAGGAGCGGCCTGCCAGGTAGGATGCAATCCAAGAGTGTGCAGTGCCTGAAGCGCCCAGCCCTCAGAGGGTGGAGAGGAGGATCTGATGGTTCACGGTGTCATAGGCAGTGGATAGATCTAGGAGGATGAGAGAGAGTCAGCTTTGGCCGTGTGGAGAGCCTCCATGACACAGTCTCGGTTGAGTGACCCGTCTTAAAGCCTGACTGGTTAGGATCAAGAAGATAGTTGAGAGAGAGAACTAGAAAGTTGATCAGGGACGGCACGCTCAAGTGTTTTGGAAAGAAAACAAAAAAAGGGATACAGGTCTATAGTTTGATGTCAGATGAGTCGAGTGTTTGAGGGGAGCAACTCGGGCCATTTTGAAGTCAGAGGCGACGCAGCCAGTGGTCAGGGATGAGGGAAGTGAGGAATGGAAGGTCTCAAGAGATGGTTTGGAGAAGGGAGGAGGGGTTGAGTGGGCTGGTTGTCAGGTAGCCAGACCTCACTAGTCGAAGGATATCATCTGGAGAGAGAGGAGAGAAAGAGTTCAAGGCATATCGTAGTTGTGTGAGGGAGACAGGCGGACTTTAGAGGCTGCGTGAATGAGTAGGAGATGTAGTCAACCTTTACTCTGCAGAGAGGGAGGAGGATTATTATATGTAACTAGGCAAGTCAGTTAAGAACAAATTCTTATTTACAATGACAGCCTAGGAACAGTGGGTTAACTGCCTTGTTCAGGGGTAGAATGACAGAGTTTTACCTTGTCAGCTCAGGGATTCGATCTAGCGACCTTTCGGTTCCTGGTTTAATGCTCTAACCACTAGGCTACCTGCCGATTAAGGAGAGAGGAGAAGGAGGAGAGTAGGGTCGAAGAGGCATAATCAGTAGACAGGAGGGAGAATGATTTAGCAGATGGGAGAGAGAACATAGGATAGAAGAGGAGAGGAGAGAGAAGTGAGAGAGCGAGCGAAGATTGTGACGGAGCATGAGCATCTGGGTAGGGGCTGAGCGGTTAGGGTTAGAGGAAAGGGAGGCGGAAAAAGAAGTAAAGTAATCAGAGACCTGGAGAGGGGTTGCAGTGAGATTAGTACGCAAACAGCCTCTAGTAAAGATGAGGTCAAGCATATTGCCTGCCTTGTGAGTTGGAGGGGATTGAGAAAGGGTGAGGTGAAACGAGGTAAGGATGGGAAAGAAACTAATCGATGGCAGACGTTGGGAGGTTGAAGTTGCCAAGTACGAAGAGCGGTGAGCCATCATCAGGAAAGGAGCTCATCAGGATGTCAATCTCATTGAGGAAATCTCCAAGGGCACCTGGTGGGCGATAGATGACAATAATGTGAAGCTTGAGTGGCAGTGACAGCATGGAATTCAAATGAGGAGACGGACAGGTGAGAGAGGGAGGAAAGAGAAAATCTCCACTTAGAAATGAGCAGACCTGTGCCACCACCGCGACAGTCAGACTATGAGGAAACAGTCAGATGAAGGAAGAACAGCTGGAGTAGCAGTGTTCTCTGGGGGGGGATCCAGTTCTCCATCACGGCCCAAAAAAGTCACGGGACTGAAAGGCAGCATAAGCGGAGATGATTGGCAGTTCCAAACGCTGCCAGGGAAGCCAGAATATCACATGGGTTGCGCGCGCAGGGGACACTAAATTAGAAGGGTTGCGGCCAAGGGGTGGGGAGCGTCTGTAAAAGTCTACAGGGAGAGGTCCGAACAGATATGGAAAACACACACATAGTTGACAAAGCTACAAAACAGTACAAAGTTGATTCGTCTGTAAACAACTAGGTAAGATACTCAAGTGAGAGAGTGGTGTGGCACCTTCCTCAAACAACTCGGGAGAAGCGTCTTTGTTTCGTTGACGGTAAGCCGCTGCTAAGAAGCCAGGGGAGACTGAAGAATTAACAATAATTGCTCATTGTCTAGCAGAGGTGGAGAATACACCTCCTCGTACTAATTGCTGACTGCCCTAGGAGAGGTGAAACCGCTCCCCCTCCAATACAGCCACTGATTACCAAAACAAGTCACAGATTGCCCTGCCATTGCTCTGCCCCTTGATCCTGGTTGATGTGTCAACAACTATCTGAAAATGATGAGCAGTCAGCAGTTCACACACCAAGTAGACCACTGGGAAGACAGGCACCACTTAAAGTAAATGGCCCCAGCTGGCATTAAGACAGTACTAGACCACAACAGACATAGATAAAAAAAAAAGTGTATTTCTCACTCTTGGCAGTATCAGGAATCCTCTAGCTATAGAATGAAGCAAGTGACTAATGTTTTTATACTTGGAAAATATAATCAACCCAACACTAGATGAGTATGCCTGTTATTTCCACTGGTAAAAAGAAGGAAACCTATATCCAGAGTGCAACATTCTTTCTGCTTGAACCACTCTGTTCGCCCTCCTGCAGGAGAGATGAGGAATGACCTTTACGTGACGCTGGAGAAAGGAGAGTTTGAGAAAGGAGGGAAGAGCGTTGCCAGGAACGTGGAGATCACGGTCTATGTGCTGGACATCGAAGGCCAGGTCATGAAGGTAAGATCATCCATTCCTTATGGTTTTTCATATTACAGGCATGATTGTGTTCTCTTCGTTGTACCTGGTTCAATCAGACTGAACGAGGCAAATGTTGTCTAATGCTGAAGGCCTATATGGGTACAGATGAACAGGTATTGGTTGTGTGATTTATCTATCTGCCTCAGCTAGATGTGAGATGAGGATGGGTTTTGGCACATGGTGTTGGTCATTGGTAGGGTACTAGTTTTCTCTGTAAAACACTGTGGTTTCCTGATCAGACAGGATGCTGCAGCCATACGCAGAAAATAGATTTGATTCTGCTGCTGCTAGAGCTCACCTCTGCATGCAACCCTGTCACTCTCTCAGTCAGAGCGAGAGACTGAGATTGCTGTGCGTCACCGGTCCAGTACACAGTGTGTGTGTCCTGCAATCTCCCTCCTCCTCTCTCCATCTCTTGCTTTCATCTCCACTGCCTATTAACGCCGCTCTCGCCCCACTCTCTCCTCACTCCTCTGCCCTCTCTTATCTACCCCTCCGCTCTTTCCTCTTTCCTCTCCCCCTTATCCCTCCCCTCCCTCCCTACCTCCCTCCCTCCCTTCTCTCCCTACCTCCCTCTCCCCTCTCTTTATCCTCCTCTGTCTTTCTCTCCCCCCTCTCTCTCTCCTCCAGAGTTATGTAGCGGCTGGTTCAGGGGAGCCTGGTGGGGATGAGTACCACTCCTTTGTGCTCTACCACAACAACAGTCCCCGCTGGGCTGAGCAGATCAAACTACCCATCCCTGTGGACATGTTCAGGGGCGCGCACGTCCGCTTTGAGTTCAGACACTGCTCCAGTAAGACACTACTCCAACACTACTCTGGGATAATGTATTGTGTGTGGGGGGGTAAGAGGGTGTGTGTGTGTGTGTGTGTGTGTGTTTGTCTGTTTCGTTGTCTGTGCCTCTGCGTGTGTTTCTGTGCGTGTATCTGCCTATGTGCGTGTGTGTGTGTGGACTCCAATATATACTACTGACATTGGGAATGTAGTCAGAGGGGACTCTTATCTCTCTAAAGGAACTTTTAATTTGGGCAGCACAGCCAGTGATATTATGATTGTGGTGTGTTTGCTGTTAACTAGGTGCTCTTTTAGCCCACTATAGAGGCTAGCCTGCCAAGAGAATAGATGACATACACAACTGAAGCACAAGTCAAAAAAACATTACAACAACTTTACCCACACCGCCGCCGCCACCTACTGTATCTTACACACATCTAATGCTAATATCTTACATTTGGTGGTGGCTCCAGTGATTGCAGTTTTAGAGGTTCTACTTGGTTTCTATGGTAACATCTATCTGTTGAGACTGTGGGGTCAGTGTTGCCAACTATTTGTCATTGAGAACCGCTATTTGCTCCTTGATTTGTCGCTAGAAGTCCCTAGATGACGTTATTCCGTTGCCACGACGATGTCACAGCACAAATTTACCTTGCTGCGGCACATCTACGGTCCCCGATGTAGTGTTTTCCCCCGCTCTCCCACCTGTGCTTCTCTGCCTGTGTGGAGGGGTCTGAAAACTCTATAAAATATAGCGCTAAATTAGAAACACTGTGGGGCAGAAGCCGTAGGGTCAGAGGTGTTGGGTCAGAGGTCAGGGGGAGATTTAAAAAGATCTGTGGGCGTACTTAGATTGAAGAGAGTTGCAGCAGAGGCACCACGATGTGATTTCAATAGACATACTATGTACATAAACCTTTCAATTGACATTAGCATCGGACTGTCATGATATTGTAAGCTTATGAAGTATGCAGGGAGGGTGCCACTGTACAGTACAGTGTGACTCAGCTATTCACAAACGTGTGGAAAATAATAAATAAATAAAATTATCGCCCGTAGTACACTCATTATATTTTAACTTCAAGACAAAAGCCGTTTCTGCTAGCTAGCTCATAATGTTAGCATATAAAAAATGAAGGGTTACCCCTCCCATATGAATATACTATCTTACAGCATTAGAACAAGCCAGGCTTCAATTTTATCAAGATCATATAAATCATCAAATTGCAACTGACAATGTGAGTAATTCACTGGGGAGTGGACATCAGCTGTTTAACGTGCCTCAGTGCAGCCAGCCAGGCAGAGTTGACCTCTTTTGTTGCTTCTTAAAGCTATGACAACCATTTCTAAATGACATAGGCTGTTACTGCAATTTAAGTTAACTCAATAAAACAAGTTTCAAATATAAGGATATGTCTATGTCTATATATTTCAGCTGTTTCAAAAACATTGCTCTGCTGTTACGATGTTTACTGTAGGAGTGTTAGGCTCAACGAGACAATTCTATGTACACTGCCCTGCTTGGAGGGGGGACTAATATCAGGCGAATGTCGCGCGCTACCTCCTACGGTTAGTGGTCGAGACGTGAGCATTTCACAGCTTTACATTACAGTAATTCGTCTAGTCTCTGCCCCCCCCCCCCCCCCCCCCCGATACTTCTCGAGAATCTCCTTAAACTTTCAAAAAAGGGCCTGTGCCTCAGAATCTCCTCATATTCCTCTTCCAGGCCTGTAGTTGAATGAGTCTCAGTATGTCACCCTCTCCCACGACACCGAGGAACAATTCCCACCTGACGACCACTCCCTGCTCTGACACTCGCGGGTGTTGTTTTTAAACCCGCTACCGTAATAAAGGCACCATTTTCCCTCACTTCCTCCAAGGCTCCTAACACAGCGATAGAGCTTCCAGGTTGAATGGATGCATAACACAGGAGACTGCTGAGGGGAGGATGGCTCAAAATAATGTCTGCAGTGTGAATTGGAATGCTATCCTCCCCAATTAAGGTGCCACCAGCCACATGTGATGCGTACGTCTTGCACTCTATAGCATAGCTGTCTGATTGTAGAGTACTAGACAGTAGCGGTGATAGTGTGTTTCCTGATAGTGACGTTGGATGTGTACGGTGTTCCACAGCGAAAGACAAAGGGGAGAAGAAGCTGTTTGGCTACTCCTTCGTTCATCTGATGCAGGAGGACGGACGGACATTGCCGGACGGCACCCACGAGCTCATCATTCATAAGGTACTGTACACACGCGCTCGCGCGCGTGCACACACACATACAATCACTTCTCACCTGTCCACCATGATAGTCGTCACTTAGGTAGGCATTTCACATTAGCGGCGGATGAGTCGATCCACACTGTTTCATGTAAAGCTCTGTGAGACCTTGAGGAAAAAAAAGCGCTGTAATAAGCCAGTCCCTTTACCATGATTGATTGTGGCTGCTTGGCTCCAGAGCGGTGGCCAGGTGAGTCAGATGCTTCAGCAATGAGTAGGCTAGCAAGATGATGACTTATATCTGTTTATGTAATGTCCACTAACCATGAGACATGGGCAGAGCTGTGTGTGTGTGTGTGTGTGTGTGGGGAGGGGGAGGGGGGGGGTATTTTCTGTCCTCACGCATGCCCAAATACACACGCGCACACACACACACACACACACACACACACACACACACACACACACATCACATGCTCACACTGCTATTTCCCGCTGATACTTTTCCAGTTTATACTCTGTCATAAACAGGCGCTAAGTAAGCTCTCCACTTAACCCATGGCCTGTCCAAAGCAAACAGCATTTAAACCAACCCTCAGGCATAGCCAATTAAACACAGCTCTGCGTTATGGGGCCTGTTGCCTGTTTTGGGGTGTAGCTCTGGGTAATTGTAGGTTGAGATCGACAGGGCTAGGGAACATAAGCTGCAGAGACAGAGATTACAGAGCACACAATAGTTCTCTGCAGGCTAGCAAGGAGCTGTTCTGCGAGACGGGCAAGGCTAGTTAGCACTGAGGCTGTGGTTTAAGAGAGCGATAGGAAGGGGTACAGAGCACTGTAGGTGCTAGGTAGTGTTATAAAAAGAAAGGCATGGTAAGAGAGCATACACAGGTTGTGGATAGTCTGAACTCTTCGGAGACAGAGAATGAGACACAAGCAGGGGTAAAGAGGTTTTGGCCTGAAAGAGAGACAATATAATCCAAGGTACTGCAGAGAGACAGACAGGTTGTAGGTTGTCTAGACCAGTGGTTCCCAAACTTGTTGTAGTCCCGTACCCCTTCAATTATTCAACCTCCAGCTGCGTACCTCCTCTAGCACCAGGGTTAGCACACTCTCAAATGCTGTTTTTTTTCATAATTGTAAGCCTGCCACACACACACTATACAATACATTTATTAAACATAAGAATGAGTGTGAGTTTTTGTCACAACCCGGCTCGTGGGAAGTGACAAAGAGCTCTAATAGGACCAGGGCACAAATAATAATATAATAATAATCAATAGTTTTGCTCTTTATTTAACCATCTTACATATAAAACCTTATTTGTTCATTGAAATTTGTGAATAACTCACCACAGGTTAATGAGAAGGGTGTGCATGAAAGGATGCACATAATTCTGCAATGTTGGGTTGTATTGGAGAGTCTTAAATAATTTTCCATACACAGTTCGTGCCTGTATTTCGTTTTCATGCTAGTGAGGGCCGAGAATCCACTCAAATCAAATCAAATCAAATGTTATTGGTCACATACACATGGTTAGCAGATGTTAATGCGAGTGTAGCGAAATGCTTGTGCTTCTAGTTACGACCGTGCAGTAATATCTAACAAGTAATCTAGTAATTTCACAACAACTACCTTATACACACAAGTGTAAAGGAATGAATAAGAATATGTACATATAAATATATGGATGAGCGATGGTCGTGCGGCATAGGCAAGATGCAGTAGATGGTATAGAGTACAGTATATACATATGAGATGAGTAATGTCGGGTATGTAAACATTATATAAAGTGGCATTGTTTAAGTGACTAGTGATACATTTATTACATGCAAATGTTAATTATAAAACACGCTAGAGATTGAGTCAGTATGTTGGCAGAAGCCACTCAATGTTAGTGATGGCTGTTTAACATCTGATGGCCTTGAGATAGAAGCTGTTTTTCAGTCTCTCGGTCCCAGCTTTGATGCACCTGTACTGACCTCGCCTTCTGGAGGATAACGGGGTGAACAGGCAGTGGCTCGGGTGCTTGTTGTCCTTGATGATCTTTTTGGCCTTCCTGTGACATCGGGTGCTGTAGGTGTCCTGGAGGGCAGGTAGTTTGCCCTCAGTGATGCGTTGTGCAGACCTCACTACCCTCTGGAGAGCCTTACGGTTGGTTGTGTTGCTGTACCAGGCGGTGATACAGCCCGACAGGATGCTCTCAATTGTGCATCTGTAACCTTCTTCACCACGCTGTCTGTGTGGGTGGACCATTTCAGTTTGTCCGTGATGTGTACGCAGAGGAACTTAAAACTCTCCACCTTCTCCACTACTGTCCCGTCGATGTGGATAGGGGGCTGCTCCCTCTCTGTTTCTTGAAGTCCACAATCATCTCCTTTGTTTTTTACGTTGAGTGTGAGGTTATTTTCCTGACACCACACTCCGAGGGCCCTCACCTCCTCCCTGTAGACCGTCTCGTCGTTGTTGGTAATCAAGCTTACCACTGTAGTGTCGCCTGCAAACTTAATGATTGAGTTGGAGGCTTGCATGGCCACGCAGTCATGGGTGAACAGGGAGTAGTGGAGAGGGCTGAGAACACACCCATGTGGGGCCACAGTGTTGAGGATCAACGGGGTGGAGATGTTGTTTCCTACCCTCACCACCTGGGGGCGGCTCGTCAGAAAGTCCAGGACCCAGTTGCACAGGGCGGGGTCGAAACCCAGGGTCTCAAGCTTAATGATGAGTTTGGACTGCATTCTTACATAGGTATTGCTCTTGTCCAGATGGGTTAGGGCAGTGTGGTTGCGATTGCGTCTTCTGTGGACCTATTGGGTGGGTAAGCAAATTGGAGTGGGTCTACGTTGTCAGGTAGGGTGGAGGTGCTATGCTCCTTGACTATTCTCTCAAAGCACTTCATGATGACGGAAGTGAGTGCTACGGGGCGATAGTCATTCAGCTCAGTTACCTTAGCTTTCTTGGGAACAGGAACAATGGTGGCCCTCTTGAAGCATGTGGGAACAGCAGACTGGGATAATGATTGATTGAATATGTCCGTAAACACACCAGCCAGCTGGTCCACACATGCTCTGAGGACGTGGCTAGGGAGGACTTCTGGTCTGGGCAGCTTTGCGAGGGTTAACATGTTTAAATGTTTTACTCATGTTGGCTGCGATGATGGAGAGCCTGCATGTTTTGGTAGAGGGCCGTGTCAGTGGCACTGTATTGTCCTGAAAGCGAGCAAAGAAGTTGTTTAATTTGTCTGGGAGCAAGACATCAGTGTCTGTGATGGGGCTGGTTTTCTTTTTGTAGTCCGTGATTGACTGTAGACCCTGCCACATACGTCTCTTGTCTGAGCCGTTGAATTGCGACTCTACTTTGTCTCTATACTGACGCTTAGCTTGCTTGATTGAATTGCGGAGGGAATAGCTACACTGTTTGTATTCGGTCATGTTTCCGGTCGCCTTGCCATGATTAAAAGCAGTGGTTCCCATTTTTGCAAGAATGCTGCCATCAATCTACAGTTTCTGGTTGGGGAAGGATTTAATAGTCACCGTGGCCACATCACCGATGCACTTGCTAATAAACTCGCTCACCGAATCAGAGTGTACATCAATGTTATTGTCCGATGCTATCCGGAACATATCCCAGTCCACGTGTTCGAAGCAATCTTGAAGCGTGGAGATTGGTCGGACCAGCGTTGAACAGACTTGAGCACGGGCCTTTCCTGTTTAAGTTTCTGTCAATAGACTAGGAGCAACAAAATAGAGTCGTGGTCAGAGTTTCCAAAAGCAGGGCGAGGGAGGGCTTTGTATGCGTCGCGGAAATTAGAGTAGCAATGATCCAGAGTATTGCCAGCCCGGGTCGCGCATTCGATATGCTGATACAATTTAGGGAGCCTTGTTTTCAGATTAGCCTTGTTAAAATCACCAGCTACAATAAATGCAGCCTCAGGATATGTGGTTTCCAGTTTACATAGAGTCAAATGAAGTTCTTTCAGGGCCGTCGAGGTGTCTGCTTGGAGGGGGGCTGTGATTAGAATTGAAGAGAATTCTCTTGGTAGATAATGTGGTCGGCATTTGATCGTAGGGAATTCTAGGTCAGGTGTACAAAAGGACTTGAGTTCCTGTATGTTGTTATGATCACACCACGACTCGTTAATCATAAGGCATACACCCCCGCCCTTCTTCTTACCAGAGAGATGTTTGTTTCTGTCGGCGCAATGCGTGAAGAAACCGGGTGGCTGTACCGAGCCTGATAACGTATCCCGAGTGAGCCATGTTTCCGTGAAACAAAGAATTTTACAATCTCTGATGTCTCTCTAGAAGGCAACCCTTGCTCGAATTTTGTCTACCTTGTTGTCAAGAGACTGGACATTGGCGAGTAGTATACTCAGAAGCGGTGGGCGGTGTGCCCGTCTACAGAGCCTGACCAGAAGACTGATCCGTCTGCCCCTTCTGCGGCGCCGTTGTTTTGGGTCGCCTACTGGGATCCGATCCATTGTCCTGTGTGGTGGTCCAAACAGAGGATCCGATTCGGGAAAGTCATATTCCTGGTCGTAATGTTGGTAAGTTGACGTTGCTCTTATATCCAATAGTTATTCCGGCTGTATGTAATAAGACTTAAGATTTCCTGGGGTAACAGTGTAAGAAGTAATACGTGAAAAAACTAAATTCTGCTTAGTTTCCTAAGAACGCGAAGCAAGGCGTCCAAACTTTGCAACCACGTACATAGGTATGTTGTTGCAAAGGGCATCAGTGTCTTAACAGCATGATTTGCCAAGGCAGGATACTCTGAGTGCATCCCATTCCAGAAATCTGGCAGTGGCTTCTGATTTAAATAACATTTTCACAGAACCGCTTGTTGTAATTTCGATAAGGCTCTCTTGTTCAGATATCGGTAAGTGGACTGGAGGCAGGGCATGAAAGGGATAACGAATCCAGTTGTTTGTGTCATCCGTTTCGGGAAAGTACCTGCATAATTGCGCACCCAACTCACTCAGCTATATCACATTTGACATTGTCCGTAAGCTTGAATTAATTTGCACACAAAAAAATCATACAATGATGGAAAAAGCTGTGTGTTGTCCTTGTTAATGCAGACAGAGAAGAGCTCCAAATTCTTAATCATAGCCTTAATTCTGTCCTGCACATCCTGCACATATAGTTGCGGAGAGCACCTGTAATCCTAGATTCAGATCATTCAGGCGAGTAAAAATATCACCCAGATAGGCCAGTCGTGTGAGAAACTCATCATCATGCAAGCGGTCAGACAAGTGAAAATGATGGTCAGTAAAGAAAACTTTAAGCTCGCCTCTCAGTTAAAAAAACGTATCAATTTCCCCTTGATAACCAATGCACTTCTTTCTGTATGTTGTAAAAGCGTTACATGGTTACATTTGGTATTTGGTATTTTATTAGGATCCCCATTAGCTGTTGCAAAAGCAGCAGCTACTCTTCCTGGGGTCCAACACAAAACATGAAACATAATACAGAATGACATACAGAACATCATTAGACAAGAACAGCTGATGGTTTCATTTTATTCCCTTGGCAGCAAGAGCCTCTCGGTGGATGCTGCAGTGTACCGAAGTGGCGTCGGGAGCAACTGCTTGCACACGCGTTACCACTCCACTATGTCTCCCTGTCATGGCTTTTGCGCCATCAGTACAGATACCAACATGAGCAGCAGCTACGTTTGGCTACATAAGGACCGTTAGTGGAATTCCCGCGAGAGAGTAACGGTTAATGTGATTGGATGTTAATTATTTGACATTGTGCTGTTATTTCGCTGAACACTAGATGGTTTACAGTAATTAGATTTTTGGCAGTGAAACGAGGCTACTCAGGCGAGAAAAAACCTCACCCAAATGTATAGCCCCGTTGGAAAATCTAAATGGACCATTTGAAAATGTGAAGAAAACAAGACAGACAGACAGACAGAGCACAGAGGAGTCAAGTCAGTGGGAGAACCATTATGCAATCAAGCAGCCTCTCCTGGTTCTGGGCTTTGCTCTCTGCTGCCCTTTCCTATTCCTGCTCACCACCTCATTAAGAAGACTCCCACTGCTAATAGGTCATTTCCCCTCACACAGGAGAAACAGAGAGATTAAGAACACCTTGGACTGGCTTCAGATGCAGTCTCTAGTCTAACCTGTCTGCAAACAGAAAGGGATAGTCTACAGATGGACCGCTTTGCACAGTTTTAGCTGCCTTGAAATGTGTGTAAAAGTGCTAGAATTCACAATAAATACAGCTGCTTTTGTAGCCTTGCTCTTTGAAGTGCTTACGTGTGTCTCCCCTTTTGAGACAGCCGGTTCTCTGTAGGGTTTTAAGGAAATTGTATTTGATGCTTCTTAAGAATATTCTTGTGTTGTTTTCCATTGGTGTGAAAAAATCCACTTTACTGTCAGATAGAAGTCAGGACAAAAGCTGGAAGAAATTGGCATGGCCTCGTTCCTCATCTCCAAAATAGGGAAGAGGAATTCAGCACTAACCACGTGTAAGCATCAGAGTGGGAATAGCCTACCTGAACTGTTGTTCAGAGCATATTTAAACACTAGCTTCAAAATGCTTTCCAATCTGTGCTGATATGTTAGAAAGCATGGCTAAAACCATTGAAAGTTAGAGAATTGGAAAATGCACAGTCCTTACTTTATAGGGTCCCCAGCCCTTTGCAATGTTTCACTGAAACAAAGATATTGTTGTAGTTTGAATGATGATGAAGATAATAACACATTCAATTCCCCAATACTGTAGCCTTTTTCTCCAGTCTCCTGTAGTGGCACTAACCCAGTACTGTATCTCTGCTCCTTTCAGTGTGAGGAAAATGCTAACCTCCAGGACTCTAGCCGTTACCTCAAGCTGCCCTTCTCCAAAGCCAATCTGCCCGGCAACAACCAGGCTGTGAAAGGCACCAAGGAATCCTTTTGGATCACCTCCTTCCTCTGCTCCACTAAACTCACACAGAATGGTAAGGGTGGAAGTCAAAGTATTAGAGCTTGCTCCTGCACGGTAGACCTACACCCGAACCAGTAGACCGACACCTTTCCTGCACCACTGTAGGCCTGCTCCAACTTTCTATGGCTCTATTATCCAGCGGCAGATTACTTACTAGTGTAAAGTGTATCCTTCAGTCTGGATAGTGGATAATCGGTCTGATTCTGATTCTGACTCGTCCGGAGTCGTTGTCTTGTCTTGTCTTGAATATTACTGTAGTATTGCTGAATTCTCAAACAGTCTACCACTCAGTGTAAATATTCTGAAATGTGAGCTGCACAAAGTGATTGGAGGCATTGTGCAAGGAATATATCTAGTTTATTGTCTGCGGAAATACAGCTACTTCCTCACATCCAGAAATACAGGTACTTCCTCACATCCAGAAATACAGGTACTTCCTCACTTCCAGAAATACAGGTATTTCCTCACATCCAGAAATACAGGTACTTCCTCACATCCAGAAATACAGGTACTTCCTCACATCCAGAAATACAGGTACTTCCTCACATCCAGAAATACAGGTACTTCCTCACATACAGAAGTACAGGTACTTCCTCACATACAGGAATACAGGTACTTCCTCACATACCGAAGTACAGGTACTTCCTCACATACCGAAATACAGGTACTTCCTCACATCCAAAAATACTGGTACTTCCTCACATCCAGAAATACAGGTACTTCCTCACATTCAGAAATACAGGTACTTCCTCACATCCAGAAATACAGGTACTTCCTCACTTCCAGAAATACAGGTACTTCCTCACATCCAGAAATACAGGTACTTCCTCACATCCAGAAATACAGGTACTTCCTCACATCCAGAAATACAGGTACTTCCTCACATCCAGAAATACAGGTACTTCCTCACTTCCAGAAATACAGGTACTTCCTCACATCCAGAAATACAGGTACTTCCTCACATCCAGAAATACAGGTACTTCCTCACATCCAGAAATACAGGTACTTCCTCACATCCAGAAATACAGGTACTTCCTCACATCCAGAAATACAGGTACTTCCTCACATCCAGAAATACAGGTACTTCCTCACATCCAGAAATACAGGTACTTCCCCACATACAGAAGTACAGGTACTTCCACACATACAGGAATACAGGTACTTCCTCACATACCGAAGTACAGGTACTTCCTCACATCCAGAAATACAGGTACTTCCTCACATCCAGAAATACAGGTAATTCCTCACATCCAGAAATACAGGTACTTCCTCACATCCAGAAATACAGGTACTTCCTCACATCCAGAAATACAGGTACTTCCTCACATACAGAAGTACAGGTACTTCCTCACATACAGGAATACAGGTACTTCCTCACATACCGAAGTACAGGTACTTCCTCACATACCGAAATACAGGTACTTCCTCACATCCAAAAATACAGGTACTTCCTCACATCCAGAAATACAGGTACTTCCTCACATCCAGAAATACAGGTACTTCCTCACATCCAGAAATACAGGTACTTCCTCACATCCAGAAATACAGGTACTTCCTCACATCCAGAAATACAGGTACTTCCTCACATACAGAAGTACAGATACTTCCTCACATACAGGAATACAGGTACTTCCTCACATACCGAAGTACAGGTACTTCCTCACATACCGAAATACAGGTACTTCCTCACATCCAAAAATACAGGTATTTCCTCACATCCAGAAATACAGGTACTTCCTCACATCCAGAAATACAGGTACTTCCTCACATCCAGAAATACAGGTACTTCCTCACATACAGACATACAGGTACTTCCTCACATCCAGAAATACAGGTACTTCCTCACATACAGAAATACAGGTACTTCCTCACATCCAGAAATACAGGCACTTCCTCACATCCAGAAATACAGGTACTTCCTCACATCCAGAAATACAGGTACTTCCTCACATCCAGAAATACAGGTACTTCCTCACATCCAGAAATACAGGTACTTCCTCACATACAGAAGTACAGGTACTTCCTCACATACAGGAATACAGGTACTTCCTCACATACCGAAGTACAGGTACTTCCTCACATACCGAAATACAGGTACTTCCTCACATCCAAAAATACTGGTACTTCCTCACATCCAGAAATACAGGTAGGTACTTCCTCACATTCAGAAATACAGGTACTTCCTCACATCCAGAAATACAGGTACTTCCTCACTTCCAGAAATACAGGTACTTCCTCACATCCAGAAATACAGGTACTTCCTCACATCCAGAAATACAGGTACTTCCTCACATCCAGAAATACAGGTACTTCCTCACATCCAGAAATACAGGTACTTCCTCACATCCAGAAATACAGGTACTTCCTCACATCCAGAAATACAGGTACTTCCCCACATACAGAAGTACAGGTACTTCCACACATACAGGAATACAGGTACTTCCTCACATACCGAAGTACAGGTACTTCCTCACATCCAGAAATACAGGTACTTCCTCACATCCAGAAATACAGGTAATTCCTCACATCCAGAAATACAGGTACTTCCTCACATCCAGAAATACAGGTACTTCCTCACATCCAGAAATACAGGTACTTCCTCACATACAGAAGTACAGGTACTTCCTCACATACAGGAATACAGGTACTTCCTCACATACCGAAGTACAGGTACTTCCTCACATACCGAAATACAGGTACTTCCTCACATCCAAAAATACAGGTACTTCCTCACATCCAGAAATACAGGTACTTCCTCACATCCAGAAATACAGGTACTTCCTCACATCCAGAAATACAGGTACTTCCTCACTTCCAGAAATACAGGTACTTCCTCACTTCCAGAAATACAGGTACTTCCTCACATCCAGAAATACAGGTACTTCCTCACATCCAGAAATACAGGTACTTCCTCACATCCAGAAATACAGGTACTTCCTCACATCCAGAAATACAGGTACTTCCTCACATCCAGAAATACAGGTACTTCCTCACATCCAGAAATACAGGTACTTCCTCACATACAGAAGTACAGGTACTTCCTCACATACAGGAATACAGGTACTTCCTCACATACCGAAGTACAGGTACTTCCTCACATACCGAAATACAGGTACTTCCTCACATCCAAAAATACAGGTACTTCCTCACATCCAGAAATACAGGTACTTCCTCACATCCAGAAATACAGGTACTTCCTCACATCCAGAAATACAGGTACTTCCTCACATCCAGAAATACAGGTACTTCCTCACATCCAGAAATACAGGTACTTCCTCACATACAGAAGTACAGGTACTTCCTCACATACAGGAATACAGGTACTTCCTCACATACCGAAGTACAGGTACTTCCTCACATACCGAAATACAGGTACTTCCTCACATCCAAAAATACAGGTACTTCCTCACATCCAGAAATACAGGTACTTCCTCACATACAGAAGTACAGGTACTTCCTCACATACAGGAATACAGGTACTTCCTCACATACCGAAGTACAGGTACTTCCTCACATACCGAAATACAGGTACTTCCTCACATCCAAAAATACTGGTACTTCCTCACATCCAGAAATACAGGTAGGTACTTCCTCACATTCAGAAATACAGGTACTTCCTCACATCCAGAAATACAGGTACTTCCTCACTTCCAGAAATACAGGTACTTCCTCACATCCAGAAATACAGGTACTTCCTCACATCCAGAAATACAGGTACTTCCTCACATCCAGAAATACAGGTACTTCCTCACATCCAGAAATACAGGTACTTCCTCACATCCAGAAATACAGGTACTTCCTCACATCCAGAAATACAGGTACTTCCCCACATACAGAAGTACAGGTACTTCCACACATACAGGAATACAGGTACTTCCTCACATACCGAAGTACAGGTACTTCCTCACATCCAGAAATACAGGTACTTCCTCACATCCAGAAATACAGGTAATTCCTCACATCCAGAAATACAGGTACTTCCTCACATCCAGAAATACAGGTACTTCCTCACATCCAGAAATACAGGTACTTCCTCACATACAGAAGTACAGGTACTTCCTCACATACAGGAATACAGGTACTTCCTCACATACCGAAGTACAGGTACTTCCTCACATACCGAAATACAGGTACTTCCTCACATCCAAAAATACAGGTACTTCCTCACATCCAGAAATACAGGTACTTCCTCACATCCAGAAATACAGGTACTTCCTCACATCCAGAAATACAGGTACTTCCTCACTTCCAGAAATACAGGTACTTCCTCACTTCCAGAAATACAGGTACTTCCTCACATCCAGAAATACAGGTACTTCCTCACATCCAGAAATACAGGTACTTCCTCACATCCAGAAATACAGGTACTTCCTCACATCCAGAAATACAGGTACTTCCTCACATCCAGAAATACAGGTACTTCCTCACATCCAGAAATACAGGTACTTCCTCACATACAGAAGTACAGGTACTTCCTCACATACAGGAATACAGGTACTTCCTCACATACCGAAGTACAGGTACTTCCTCACATACCGAAATACAGGTACTTCCTCACATCCAAAAATACAGGTACTTCCTCACATCCAGAAATACAGGTACTTCCTCACATCCAGAAATACAGGTACTTCCTCACATCCAGAAATACAGGTACTTCCTCACATCCAGAAATACAGGTACTTCCTCACATCCAGAAATACAGGTACTTCCTCACATACAGAAGTACAGGTACTTCCTCACATACAGGAATACAGGTACTTCCTCACATACCGAAGTACAGGTACTTCCTCACATACCGAAATACAGGTACTTCCTCACATCCAAAAATACAGGTATTTCCTCACATCCAGAAATACAGGTACTTCCTCACATCCAGAAATACAGGTACTTCCTCACATCCAGAAATACAGGTACTTCCTCACATACAGACATACAGGTACTTCCTCACATCCAGAAATACAGGTACTTCCTCACATACAGAAATACAGGTACTTCCTCACATCCAGAAATACAGGCACTTCCTCACATCCAGAAATACAGGTACTTCCTCACATCCAGAAATACAGGTACTTCCTCACATCCAGAAATACAGGTACTTCCTCACATCCAGAAATACAGGTACTTCCTCACATACAGAAGTACAGGTACTTCCTCACATACAGGAATACAGGTACTTCCTCACATACCGAAGTACAGGTACTTCCTCACATACCGAAATACAGGTACTTCCTCACATCCAAAAATACTGGTACTTCCTCACATCCAGAAATACAGGTAGGTACTTCCTCACATTCAGAAATACAGGTACTTCCTCACATCCAGAAATACAGGTACTTCCTCACTTCCAGAAATACAGGTACTTCCTCACATCCAGAAATACAGGTACTTCCTCACATCCAGAAATACAGGTACTTCCTCACATCCAGAAATACAGGTACTTCCTCACATCCAGAAATACAGGTACTTCCTCACATCCAGAAATACAGGTACTTCCTCACATCCAGAAATACAGGTACTTCCCCACATACAGAAGTACAGGTACTTCCACACATACAGGAATACAGGTACTTCCTCACATACCGAAGTACAGGTACTTCCTCACATCCAGAAATACAGGTACTTCCTCACATCCAGAAATACAGGTAATTCCTCACATCCAGAAATACAGGTACTTCCTCACATCCAGAAATACAGGTACTTCCTCACATCCAGAAATACAGGTACTTCCTCACATACAGAAGTACAGGTACTTCCTCACATACAGGAATACAGGTACTTCCTCACATACCGAAGTACAGGTACTTCCTCACATACCGAAATACAGGTACTTCCTCACATCCAAAAATACAGGTACTTCCTCACATCCAGAAATACAGGTACTTCCTCACATCCAGAAATACAGGTACTTCCTCACATCCAGAAATACAGGTACTTCCTCACTTCCAGAAATACAGGTACTTCCTCACTTCCAGAAATACAGGTACTTCCTCACATCCAGAAATACAGGTACTTCCTCACATCCAGAAATACAGGTACTTCCTCACATCCAGAAATACAGGTACTTCCTCACATCCAGAAATACAGGTACTTCCTCACATCCAGAAATACAGGTACTTCCTCACATACAGAAGTACAGGTACTTCCTCACATACAGGAATACAGGTACTTCCTCACATACCGAAGTACAGGTACTTCCTCACATACCGAAATACAGGTACTTCCTCACATCCAAAAATACAGGTATTTCCTCACATCCAGAAATACAGGTACTTCCTCACATCCAGAAATACAGGTACTTCCTCACATCCAGAAATACAGGTACTTCCTCACATACAGACATACAGGTACTTCCTCACATCCAGAAATACAGGTACTTCCTCACATACAGAAATACAGGTACTTCCTCACATCCAGAAATACAGGCACTTCCTCACATCCAGAAATACAGGTACTTCCTCACATCCAGAAATACAGGTACTTCCTCACATCCAGAAATACAGGTACTTCCTCACATCCAGAAATACAGGTACTTCCTCACATACAGAAGTACAGGTACTTCCTCACATACAGGAATACAGGTACTTCCTCACATACCGAAGTACAGGTACTTCCTCACATACCGAAATACAGGTACTTCCTCACATCCAAAAATACTGGTACTTCCTCACATCCAGAAATACAGGTACTTCCTCACATTCAGAAATACAGGTACTTCCTCACATCCAGAAATACAGGTACTTCCTCACATCCAGAAATACAGGTACTTCCTCACATCCAGAAATACAGGTACTTCCTCACATCCAGAAATACAGGTACTTCCTCACATCCAGAAATACAGGTACTTCCTCACATACAGAAATACAGGTACTTCCTCACATACAGAAATACAGGTACTTCCCCACATACAGAAGTACAGGTACTTCCACACATACAGGAATACAGGTACTTCCTCACATACCGAAGTAGAGGTACTTCCTCACATCCAGAAATACAGGTACTTCCTCACATCCAGAAATACAGGTAATTCCTCACATCCAGAAATACAGGTACTTCCTCACATCCAGAAATACAGGTACTTCCTCACATCCAGAAATACAGGTACTTCCTCACATACAGAAGTACAGGTACTTCCTCACATACAGGAATACAGGTACTTCCTCACATACCGAAGTACAGGTACTTCCTCACATCCAAAAATACAGGTACTTCCTCACATCCAGAAATACAGGTACTTCCTCACATCCAGAAATACAGGTACTTCCTCACATCCAGAAATACAGGTACTTCCTCACATCCAGAAATACAGGTACTTCCTCACATCCAGAAATACAGGTACTTCCTCACATACAGAAGTACAGGTACTTCCTCACATACAGGAATACAGGTACTTCCTCACATACCGAAGTACAGGTACTTCCTCACATCCAAAAATACAGGTACTTCCTCACATCCAGAAATACAGGTACTTCCTCACATCCAGAAATACAGGTACTTCCTCACATCCAGAAATACAGGTACTTCCTCACATCCAGAAATACAGGTACTTCCTCACATCCAGAAATACAGGTACTTCCTCACATCCAGAAATACAGGTACTTCCTCACATCCAGAAATACAGGTACTTCCTCACATCCAGAAATACAGGTACTTCCTCACATACAGAAGTACAGGTACTTCCTCACATACAAGAATACAGGTACTTCCTCACATACCGAAGTACAGGTACTTCCTCACATACCGAAATACAGGTACTTCCTCACATCCAAAAATACAGGTATTTCCTCACATCCAGAAATACAGGTACTTCCTCACATACCGAAATACAGGTACTTCCTCACATCCAGAAATACAGGTACTTCCTCACATACAGACATACAGGTACTTCCTCACATCCAGAAATACAGGTACTTCCTCACATACAGAAATACAGGTACTTCCTCACATCCAGAAATACAGGCACTTCCTCACATCCAGAAATACAGGTACTTCCTCACATACAGAAATACAGGTACTTCCTCACATCCAGAAATACAGGTACTTCCTCACATCCAGAAATACAGGTACTTCCTCACATACAGAAATACAGGTACTTCCTGAAGTGCAGTTGAAGACAGACTGAGCCCTTTATTCTTTAACCTATTTTATTAATACATTCTGGGGAATTTAACACTGGGAAAATTGCTTTATGTTTAAAGCTCGCTACATTATGAGCGGTCATCATTTTGAATTCGTGGATTGTTTGAATGTAAATGTGTTGTCTTATTATATGCTTGAAATAGAATAGAATGACATAGTTTTTTCCAGAAGGAACTTCAGTAATTAAATTATAGCGCTTTAACCATACGCCGTCATGTTGCTTTGCCAGAAATGCTCTGGATTTCCCAAATCGTGATGGAAGTTCAATAACGCGTCTTCATTGCCTCGCCATGATATTGTTTGACAAGACAACGGCAAGTTGCCATTATGCAGAAACCCAGGCTACTATGCAGATGTAGTCTGTTAGACTACATAAAAAGTTTGATCACTTTTTTTGCTGAGAATTGTTCTGCAAAGCAGGACATTTATTTGAGTGTAAACATTTTTGCTGCAGGATTATTTTCCTGCTGTAGCAAACTGGCTCAAATTAACATCCTATATCTGTATGTTTCTCTCTGTGTGTGTGTGTGTGTCTAGGTCTCGGGAACCAAGAGTAGACAGTCTCTCACTACATGTCTATGAGCTAACTGAGGTTGTCCATGATGTAACGGTGGTTGTTTCTCTTCATGTGTCCCTGTAGGTGACATGTTAGACCTGCTGAAGTGGAGAGCCCACCCAGAGAAGATCAATGACAGCCTGTCAAAGCTGAAAGAGATCGATGGCTCTGAGATAGTCAAGGTACCGCCCCTCCCCGGGCCCTCGTATTTTCACCCGGATTGGTTCAGGATCATGTCACTCAAAGAATGTCCTGTATAGATTGGCCTTTTTTTTATGTTTGACTTGAAAAAGTCTCCTAGATGTCTTTTATAGATGTATCATAGGATTTTTCATCCACATGATCTCGTAGATATTCACTCTTTTGTATATCTATCACTCTATCTCTCCCTCACCAGTTTTTACAGGACACACTTGATACACTCTTTGGGATCTTGGATGAGAGTTCCCAGAGGTATGGGCTGAAGGTGTTTGACTGCCTGGTAAGTGGCTACTGCTTCTGTGGTCTTCTATTTCCTAGCATATTGTTTTCTCCCTCCCTGACAGCTAATCATTGGTTGATTCTAAACACTGCTGGTTGGAGCCAGGATTTGGGTGTCATGACGGCAGAACTAATTGTGTGTGTGTGTCTGCGCATGTGTCGGGAAGTAGACCAAGCCTCATTAGAAAAGAAGGCCTGTGCCCAATAGTGGGATACTGCGGTCAGAGAGAAAAAGTGCAATGATGCATGGTAGACACAGACAAACACACACTGGAAGCTTGAGCCAATGGATGTGCTTAATACTGTAACTCTTCACAGCCTTCGCTGATCAATCCCAGACAGTCATGCTGCATTGCTCTAATATAGAGCTGAGGGATTGATCTGCTTGCAGTTGACTCGGTTCAATCAATCATGCACGCACACACGCGCACCACACACACACACACGCACACACGTGCACCACACACACACACACACACACACACACACACACACACACACACAGACTCATCTCTGCTCTGTTCTCCTTTATCATGTGAGGCAATCATGTGAGATGAATCTGTACAAACTAGGCCAGTTTGTCTCACATAGGAGGCGAGGTTGAATAAATAGGTTGTTTGCTGTTGGCTAAGTAAAGAGCGTTGCAATTTGTGGAAAGCATGAAACGGTGTGTGACTGAGTCATTTCCTTGACTCTTTCAGGTCCACATCATTAACCTGCTACAGGACAGCAAGTTCCAGCATTTCAAGCCCGTCATGGATACCTACATCGAGAGTCATTTTGCTGGAGCCTTGTCTTACAGGTGTGTTTCTCTCTTTCTCCTCCTAGGGTGCATTGTGGTTGTTTTATGGTTGTCCTATGGTAATACCTACGGTATACTACCTGGTAATAATGGTGGGCTGCAAAGGTGCTTCAGTGGTGTGGATGAGTCACCTGTGGCGCCCTCCTAATTATAAATTAGGATCATGTGTCCTCAATATCTCACGTTGATTTGGCCCTGCAAATCCACTCACTGTTCCTCGTACGCTGTGCTGTCGCCTCAAACTCACAATGTGACACGCTCACGCTGTTCTGCCCTCACTACCTGCTAAGCTCTCACACTACCCATTTCTCACTAACACCCCTCTCCTGCCAGGCTCACAGCTAAAGCTCTCACCTCTCGCTTACCTAAAATAAACTCAATAAACTCATTTAGAGAAAGAGTGTTGCCTGCCTCTGGAATCATAGTCTACGGTGGTTTAGTTGAGTTCAGTGATTTTCAGTAGATTATAAAACTGTATGTAAATTATATATGTGGACACCCCTTCAAATTAGTGGATTCGGCTATTTCAGCCACACCTGTTGCTGACAGGGGTATAAAATCGAGCACACGGCCATGCAATCGCCATAGACAAACATTGGCAGTAGAGTGGCCTTACTGACTGGCTCAGTGGCTTTCAATGTGGCACTGTCATAGGATGCCACCTTTCCAACAAGTCAGTTTGTCAACTTTCTGCCCTGCTGGAGCTGACCCGGTGAACTGTAAGTGCTGTTATTGTGAAGTGGAAACGTCTAGGAGCAACAATGGCTCAGCCGCAAAGTGGATCTCACAGAAGCTCAAGCAGAAGCTCACAGAATGGGACCCGGGAGTGGTGAAGCGTGTAGCGCATAAAAATCATCTGTCCTCGGTTGCAACACTCACTACCGAGTTCCAAACTGCCTCTGGAAGCAACTGTTCGTCGGGAGCTTCATGAAATTGGTTTCCATGGACGAGCAGCCGCACGCACACAAGCCTAAGATCACCATGCACAATGCCAAGCGTCAGCTGGAGTGGTGTAAAGCTCACCGCCATTGGATTCTGGAGCAGTGGAAACGTGTTCTCTGGAGTGATGAATCACGCTTCACCATATCGCAGCCCGACAGACAAATCTGGGTTTGGCGGATGCCAGGAGAATGCTCCCTGCCCGAATGCATTGTGCCAACTGTAACGTTTGGTGGAGGGGGAATAATGGCCTGGGGTTGTTTTTCATGGTTCGGGCTAGGCCCCTTAGTTCCAGTGAAGGGAAATCTTAGCTCTGCAACATACAATGACATTATAGACGATTCTGCGCTTCCAACTTTGTGGCAACAGTTTGGGGAAGGCCCTTTCCTGTT
Source organism: Oncorhynchus mykiss (assembly GCF_057628025.1). Taxonomy (NCBI): domain Eukaryota; kingdom Metazoa; phylum Chordata; class Actinopteri; order Salmoniformes; family Salmonidae; genus Oncorhynchus; species Oncorhynchus mykiss. The sequence goes on from NC_143042.1 coordinate 21,174,248, forward strand.
TCAGCATGACAATGCCCCCGTGCACAAAGCGAGGTCCATACAGAAATGGTTTGTCGAGATCGGTGTAGAAGAACTTGACTGGCCTGACCTCAACCCCATCGAACACATTTGGGATGAATTGGAACAGCGACTGCGAGCCAGGCCTAATCGTCCAACATCAGTGCCCAACCTCACTAATGCTCTTGTGGCTGAATGGAAGCAAATCTCTGCAGCAGTGTTCTAACAGCTAGTGAAAGGCTGTTATAGCAGCAAAGGGGGGACCCCATCTCCATATTAATGCCCATGATTTTGGAATGAGATGTACGCCGAGCAGATGTCCACATACTTTTGTTCATGTTGTGTATCTATTCAGTCCCAGAAATAACATTGTACACTTTATTAGCTGATTATTTCCAACAAAATGGTGGTTGTCTCTTCAGTACACTATGTACCCAAGGGAAAACCAATCAACATGCAATCACAGTCCAATCACAGAAAATCAGGCAAAAACATCTCCCACACAAATGCTCAATCTGTGGAAATTACTATACCATTTGCTCTCTCCATCATTTTTCCTTTGCTTGTACTCCTAATGTCTCTTGTGATTTTGTTCAATTATCTGTAAGTGTGTGCTTTCTCAAACCTGGCCATTAATGTTAATACAGTACACAGTGTGAATCTGAAGTGTTGTGGTCACACCATTGCACAGCCACACACAGACGTTTTATAAACCAACCCTTGTGTTCTGTTTCTTTTGCTGTACAACAGAACACAGCCGAAGGTTGTTCAGCCCTAGACATTGTTTGATCATGAACACCATCGCCATTCATTTTTAACACAAAGATTTGACATGCGTTACCTCACGCTACACCAAGGCATTCTTTGTGTGTTGTGTCTCTGGAATAGGTAGGTGGGTGCTTGGATTGTTGGTGGAAATGCATTGTGATCGCAGAGGAAGGTCGAGTTCAGTAGTTGATGCTAGATGTGTGCTTTTCACAGGGACCTGATCAAAGTACTGAAGTGGTACGTGGATCGCATCGTAGATGCCGAGCACCAAGATCACATTCAGCAGGTCCTCAAGGTGAGTGTGTGCACCTGAACGCACACGCGCACACGCATCCTCTTCAGCGTGTGTTGAGGATCCCTCAGTAGCATTCATTAGTCTCTTTTCGCCCCTCTCTCTCATATTGTTGCTGCATGCAATTTCAAAAAGTGGAAATACTACACTTTGGGTGTTCAACATTTCCAGAACACATGACTTTTAATGGCCTAGTAGCACACATAATTGCAGGGAGCCACATCAACGACACTAATATGTTTCCCCATTGTGTTTTAATACCAGTGGTGTCTAGCGTTATTGTGGATGACTGATATTGTCAGGGAGTAACTCGTCCGTCCGTCCGCCCCCCCCCCAGGCCACGGAGTACATCTTTAAGTACATCATCCAGTCCCGGCGTCTCTTCGCTCTCGCCACGGGGGGTCAGAGCGAGGAGGAGTTCCGCTGCTGCATCCACGAGCTCTTCATGTCTATCCGCTTCTTCCTGTCCCAGGAGAACAAGATCACCAGCCCTGTCACGCAGACACAGGTGTGTGTGTGTGTGTGTGTGTGTGTGTGTGTGTGTGTGTGTGTGTGTGTGTGTGTGTGTGTGTGTGTGTGTGTGTGCATGTGACATTGACACAGTAGCTTGACTCAGTGCAGACATGAAACATGCCCCATATGATTGATAGAGAGCACTGAGGTTGTCAACATTGCATCCTGGTCTGTCTTGCTTTATATGGCAATAACAGGTGTGTGTGTGTGCGTGTGTGTGTGTGTGTGCGTGTGTCCGCGTCCGTTTATATTTCAAGCAATCCCACTTAATTCAGTTTGATTTGTAAGAAAATGTTTTTAATGGAATTTCATGCTGATATAAAGCCCAGGAGATACTTGGTCATTCATATTTCATGCTTTGTCTTGGGGGGCTGCACAGCATGAAACCTAAAAGAAGAAGACTAAAACAAAGCTGCTAAACACACCCACAAATAATTAGAATTACACACAGTGTAGTGTGTGTGTCTTCACGTGTCTTCAGCTGATGTCTTTGTTTGTAGACACACACAGTAGTACGAGTGTGTGTGTGCGCGCGTGTGTGTGTGTGTTTGCTGATGTGCTTATTATACCCCAGAGACCCCTTTGTCCTCCTTCCCCCAAATAATCTTGATCCTAATCTACAGTAATACATTATTTATGTGTGTGTGTGTGTGTGTGTGTGTGTCTGCTCTCTTTAATAATCATCTCTCCCCAGTGGCTCTCTGTTGGCCTCCAGCCTGTCTTACCCTTGTGCCCTCCACAGATAATGTGTGGGTCTAATTCATGGTTGCACACTAGGATATAAACCACTGGGCTGTATGTGTACGTGTGTGTGTTGTCTGTTTGTGTGTGTGTGTGTTGTCTGTTTGTGTGTGTGTGTGTGTGTGTGTGTGTGTGTGTGTGTGTTTGCTGCACACTTAGCTGTGTAAACTCCCGCAGCAGCCCACCCTAATGGACCCAGCTGATAATGACCTGGCCCGTAAAGTCTGTCTGTACACCCCGTTGCGTGAGTGACCGTTCACTCTGGCTCACACTCTCTGCTGGAGATCCTTACCACACACTGCGCTGTTATTTTCACCTCGTGTGTGTTGTTATTTCACCCTGGTGTCATCACGCTGCTCCACCTTTCCTCCCTCCCAGTGCTGCTGGGAAATCATTTTAACTAGGCACAGAGGCTCCCTGTCAGAACAGCAACAGTGCACAGTAACAGAATGCACTCTTGGCACAATCCAGTAACATAAATGGCTGATTGCTGATCTATTGTCATCTTGATCTACAACAGAACAGAACAATGGCTATAGGAGAATGCAGGTCAGGCCACTCATAATCCATGTTAATCTGGCACACCCCCCCCCTCATCATGTATTGCACTGTGCTGCTGTTGACGGCACCACCTGGATTAGGTGTGTTGGAGGCATTAATGAATGGTGCCCGCATGGTAAACTCTCCATGATGGCCAGTGGATTGGGATTGGAGATGAACATACATTTCATTTCCAGCCCAGTACATTAGTTTGTGAGCAGCTCTCTATGTGTCAAGGTTGAAAATTGGGGTGTAGATAGATGGGGATATTTGTGACATAAAAATCAATATATGCACAATTTGACATGACTTGTTATGCCTCTCTTAAGGGGTATATGAGGGGTATTTTGAAATCACAGTATGAGTGGAAGGATAAGTGGAAGGTAATGTTGCAGTTTTAAAGCTAATTTCCTTCAATTATACACATTTTGCCATGGGGCAGAGAGAAAAAATTGCTTATAAAAAAAAAAAAATTGGTTATAATTGGTTTGATTTCTCATGGGCCACATTTACTGACTATACAGTAGCCTATTTGTTACTATAGCTGTAGATCACTTTAGGTAAAAGCCTCTGCTAGATAAGTGTGTTGGGGTCCTAGACCTAGACTGTATATGGTTTGAGTAACATTTTCTCATAAGGCGCATGCTGTACAGTACACAGTAGCTTATGTGTTAACTGTAAGCCACTTTAAGTAGAAGCCTGTACTACTGTACTACTGCTAGATATCTATATTTATTCCGTGTCTGTTTATGTCTGTGTGTTCCCAGGCGGTGTTCCTGCGGACGTTCCCTGCGGTGTACGGGGAGCTGCTGAAGATCTTCACGGTGAGGGAGGTGGCAGGCTTTGTCAGGGAGACGCTGGGCAGCCTGCCCGCCACCGCTCACGCTGAGTGCCCTCTGGAAGCCGTCAAGCTGCATTGTATCGCCAAGACCGTGGAGAGCCAGCTGTACACCAACCCAGGTAGGAACGCACGGCCGCACACACACAATATTGAATAACTTACGCAACACTCACAAGCAAACATTTGGGGGTTGTGTAGGCACACACACAAACACACATATCGCACACACATGATTATACACATTTGCTAGTAATTACATACCTACACAGGCACACTTGCCAGTTAATTGTAGTTAATGGTAATTATATACTCACACAAATAGCTGTGGTAACATTTTATTAGCTGCTTGCTCAGTGGGCGGGCTGGGGGTTAAAATCACACCCAAGAGAGGGAGAAAAATAGAAAAACAGGTGTTTGAGCAGGTCATGCTTTCTAGTAATTTTGTGTCTGTGTGTGTGTGTGAGTGTGTGTGTGTATTTTCATGTTCAAGTGTGTGTACTTGTGTGTATTACAGAGTCGAGGTGTATCCTGCTCCCGGTGGTGTTGCGTCTGTTGCAGGCCCACATGCAGGAGCAGAGAGACCTGGTGATGTGTGCCCGTATCCTCACCAGCATGCTCTCTCTCATCAGGAAGGATGACTCTGTCACCACCGTGAGTACAGCTACAGCAGAGCACCATGGGTGGTGTAGTCTTTTAGGCTGCCACCTCACAGTTAATCATGGACAGACTACAAATTGTGCAAGATTTGAGGTTCTGGGTTAATCGAGATTACCACACAGTTAATACAGTGGCTTGCGAAAGTATTCATCCCCCTTGGCATTTTTCCTATTTAGTTGCCTTACAATCTGGAATTAAAATAGATTTGTTTTGGGGGGGCTGTATCATTTGATTTACACAACATGCCTTCCACTTTGAAGATGCAACATATTTTTTTATTGTGAAACAAACAAGACAAAAAACAGAAAACTTGAGCATGCATAACTATTCCCCCCCCCCCCCCCCCCCCAAAGTCAATACTTTGTAGAGCCACCTTTTACAGCAATTACAGCTGCAAGTCTCTTGGGGTATGTCTCTATAAGCTTGGCACATCTAGCCACTGGGATTTTTGCCCATTCTTCAAGGCAAAACTGTTCCAGCTTCTTCAAGTTGGATGGGTTCCGCTGGTGTACAGCAGTCTTTAAGTTATACCAAAGATTCGCAATTGGATTGATGTCTGTGCTTTGAATAGGCCATTCCAAGACATTTAAATATTTCCCCTTAAATCACTCAACTGTTGCTTTAGCAGTACACTTAGGGTCATTGTCCTGCTGGAAGGTGAACCTCTGTCCCAGTCTCAAATCTCTGGAAGACTGAAACAGGTTTCCCCTCAAGAATTTCCCTGTATTTAGCGACATCCATCGTTCCTTCAATTCTGACCAGTTTCCCAGTCCCTGCCAATGAAAAACATCCCCACAGCATGATGCTGCCACCACCATGCTTCACTGTGTGGATGGTATTCTCGGGGTGATGAGAGGTGTTGGGTTTGCACCAGACATAACGTTTTCCTTGATGGCCAAAAAGCTCAATTTTAGTCTCATCTGACCAGAGTACCTTCTTCCATGTGTTTGGGGAGTCTCCCACATGCCTTTTGTCGAACACCAAACGTGTTTGCTTATTTTTTTCTTTAAGCAATGGCTTTTTTTCTGGCCACTCTTCCGTAAAGCCCAGCTCTGTGGAGTGTACGGCTTAAAGTGGTCCTATGAACAGATACTCCAATCTCCGCTGTGGAGCTTTGCAGCTCCTTCAGGGTTATCTTTTGTCTCTTTGTTGCCTTTCTGATTAATGCTCTCCTTGCCTGGTTTGCGAGTTTTGGTGGGCGGCCCTCTATTAGCAGGTTTGTTGTGGTGCCATATTCTTTCATTTTTAAAATAATGGATTTAATGGTGCTCCGTGGGATGTTCAAAGTTTCTGATATTTTTTTATAACCCAACCCTGATCAGTACTTCTCCACAACTTTGTGCCTGACCTGTTTGGAGAGCTCCTTGGTCTTCATGGTGCCGCTTGCTTGGTGGTGCCCTTTGCTTAGTGGTGTTGCAGACTCTGGGGCCTTTCAGAACAGGTCTACATACTGAGATCATGTGACAGATCATGTGACACTTAGATTGCACACAGGTGGACTTTATTTGACTAATTATGTGACTTATGAAGGTAATTGGTTGCACCAGATCTTATTTAGGGGCTTCATAGTAAAGGGGGTGAATACATATGCATGCACCACTTTTCCGTTTAATATATATATTTTTTTTAATTAATCAAGTTTTTTTCATTTCACTTCACCAATTTGGACTATTTTGTGTATGTCCATTACATGAAATCCAAATAAAAATCAATTTAAATGACAGGTTGTAATGCAACAAAGTAGGAAAAACGCCAAGGGGGATGAAAACATTTGCAAGGCCCTGTAGGCATTGCTCAAAAATGTTATTGTTCCCTTATTTGATAACAACAATGTGTATTGTGATCTCAATAAAGCTTTGTTTGTTTGCGTGGCGTGATAAAATAAACTAGCAAAACCTGCCAGACTAACAATAGACACCAATAAATCTGGTTTATTGAACAAGTAATGAAGTAAACCGATAGGTGCAAGAACAAGTAAACAATCCAATTGGAATCCATCAATGAAACAGTGTGGATGTGGCTGTTTGTCCCTGTGAGCGTGTTAGTCTCATCGTGACCTTGACACAGTGCTGGCCTGTTTGGCTGAGAAGCAACTAATCGCACGCGCACACATGCACACACACGCACACATGCACACACGCACACACGCACACACACACACACGCAACTCTGACACACACACACACACACACACACACACACACACACACACACACACACACACACACACAGACAGGGATGTGAACATGGCTAAGATGAAGTGACAGCAGGAGCAGCCAGTGTGCCAGCCTGACACTCTCTCATTATCACTTTGTCTGTCCAACACGGGGCTCTCTTCTCCTGTCAGGATGAGAGGGGGAATGGAGTGGGCAAATGGACTCTCTGCCTTGGCCTTAGTTTCCCTCTGCTGTTGCTGTGGCTCAACGAGCAGGCTGGCAATGTGGATCACACACACACACACACACACACACACACACACACACACACACACACACACACACATACTCACATTTTATCTCTCTATTGTGTGTCCAATTTGTCTAAGACTGGTTTGGCTAGTATGGGCTAGTGGTCTATTTTTTTGTCTCACCTGTGTTTGCATACTGTCTGTATGGGTAATGTGTGTGTACAAACTGCAGGCATGATTATGTACCTGTGTGAAACTTAATGTGCACTTGTGTGTGTCCTGAGGAGCCGGTGGTTTCTGAGGAGGTGGATCTGATAGTGGACAGTCTGCTGGTTGTCCTGATGAGGACTATCCTTGAGATCACTAACAGGCCACAACCAGCCGGGACCAATATGAGACTGCAGTTCCAAGACATCACGGTTAGTGTGTGTGTGTGTGTGGGTGCATGTGTGTGTATCTAACTGCTAGTCATTCTAAATATAGCATGAGGTTTTAAGGTCAATGATTGAAACTGCAATTGTGGTCAAAAAGAGCCGTGCTTCTGTCCTGCTCTTAACCGCAGCCGAGTTTAGAGAAAACCATTCTCTTACATTTCCATTTGACATTTTGCCAAATGTCAAACCACCTAAACAAGTAGAAAATAACCACTTAATTTCTCTCCCAGCTTGTTCAGACTGTAGTATTTACAGGTCTTCCATGGAGATACATGGTCTTCCATCTCTCTCACTGTTAGATCTAGTATATGTGGCCAATGTCTCAGATTTTAAAAGCTGTTGCTCTTCTTTCTCACTATCTGTCTTTCTCTCTCTCTCATCTCTGTGTGTCTCTCTCTCTCTTTCACTCTCTCTGTCTCCATTTTTCTCTCTCTCTTTCTCTCTTTATCTTTCTCTCTCTCTCTCTCTACAGGGGGAGTTTGTGGCATGCCTGCTGGCTCTCCTCAGACAGATGAGTGATAAACATTACCAGCAGCTCCTGCAGACCTTCACCAGCAAGGATGACCTGAGGGTAAGCCTACACACAGACACACACACACACCACTCAGCAGAATCTGACTGATGACTCAGCTTATGTGTCATAGTCAGTAGCAAGAGAGTGTGTGTGTGTGTGTGTGTGTGTGTGCGTGCGTGCGTGCATGCAGAATGTGGAATGTGGAACGGTCATGCCAGGGGTTGAGGAAGAGGTGGGATGGAGAGATAGGAATGTTGAAATGGGGTCACTAAGTTCACAGTAATAGGAAGGAATACCATAAATGCACACTATGGATATCATGAATGCACTCCCACTCTGAATGCATTACTTTAGATTCACAGTTTGGTGATGTGCTGAATGGCAATTGCTGTTAAACAAAGTAAATGTAGTGTGCTCTTTTTTTCTGTTTTTCAGGACTTCCTCTTGCAGATCTTTACCGTGTTCCGCATTCTGATTCGGCCAGAGATGTTCCCGAAAGATTGGACTGTCATGCGGTTGGTCACCAACAAGTAAGACCCCTTTTCCCCCTTGCAGTAGCTAAACTATTTGATTCAAAATGGTGTGCCTCCATTACTCATCATTAGCTGACACCTGTTTATAGTCTGGTTATAGTCTGGTTTATCAACATAATCTCATTATGCACTCTCTCTCTCTTTCTCAGTGTCATCATAACAACAGTCCTGTACCTCTCTGATGCTCTGAGGAAGAACTTCCTCAATGAGAAGTTTGACTACAAGGTAAGAGCTGCTATCATCCACTTTGTATTGAAAAAGCATGTAGTGACCTGTCATTGACTTGCTATAATGTGGCTTAATGCGTCTTCCGTAGGTGTGGGACTCGTACTTCTATCTGTCCGTCATCTTCATCAACCAGCCCTGTCTTCAACTGGAGTCCTTCTCTCCATCCAAGAGGAAGAGGGTACTGGAGAAGTAAGTCTTGTCTCTACATGCACACTCGCTAACTTTCTTCACTTTTCACATCCTGGGTTTGGCCCTGTTCTGACCTCGCGCTCTCTGGTGTTATCTCGTTGTACAGGTATGGGGACATGAGGGTGATGATGGGTTGTGAGATCTTCAGCATGTGGCAGAACTTGGGTACGACACAGTCACATTCTCGTTCTCTTCCTGTGTCACGTCGTTGGATTCTTGCTCGCCTCTCAGGGGAACGTAGTTGATCTCGCTCTTTCTCTCCTGCTACCTCCATCTCTCTCCAGGTGAGCACAAGTTGAACTTCATCCCGGCGATGATAGGTCCGTTCCTGGAGGTGACCCTGGTTCCCCAGCCTGACCTGAGGAACGTCATGATCCCTATCTTCCATGACATGATGGACTGGGAGCAAAGGAGGAGCGGAAACTTCAAACAGGTAATGGCCAGAGCTGTCCGTATTTTGCAGGTCATATAGCTCTGGTACTGGACTGGCTGGGACCAGCACTAGCACCCCCTGGTGGCACTTTACAGATATTGCAGTTCCACCAAGACCAGACCGACTGTGCCCAATGTTGGCATCCGTGTGTTGATATAGATTGATTACATAAACAATTTGTTCTCACGTCAGGTGGAGGCCAAGCTGATCGACAAACTGGACAGTCTGATGTCAGAAGGCAAAGGAGACGAGACGTACAGAGAGCTCTTCAACAGCATGTGAGTCGGAGGGAACACGCATACAGTCACGCCGTACTGTAAACGTCGTTACCAGAATCAGTTTGTCTGTGTGTTGTATTGAGTAAGGGAGGAGGACTCGTGGAGGGATGTATGTGGGGAGGGAAGGGTGGGAAAAGGGAAGTGTTTTGAGTACTCCAGACAAACACCTCCCCTCATATCCATACTCCTTCATGCCTCCTTTCTGAGATCTCCTAGTATGTGTACTCAGGTTGGTCCCTTCACCTTGCGTGCTAGGTGCTGTGTGTGTGTGTGTGTGTGTGTGTGTGTGTGTGTGTGTGTGTGTGTGTGTGTGTGTGTGTGTGAGTGTTTTATTGTTGTTGGCCTGTGCAGTGTTCATGCAATTCTCTCCCTATCACAAGCCCATACATCATAGTCCCACTTTTTTTGTCAAACATCAATTGGGCCATTTATGAATGTTTCACCAGCTTTGAGATGTATACGCTTTATGAGCTATTATATGAGCGCTATAACTACTTTATGAGCTCTGTAACTAGTTTGTAAACAAGTGTCAACGTTAGGTTAGAGCTCAGCATAAGGCGACATTCATTTACAGTACGTACAGTCCAGTATCCATATGATGTGTCACTGCCTTGTCCACCATCAGGGCACGTGCCGAACACTGCACAGCTTTAGTGCCACCACATTGATCTCCCTCCACCACCACAGCCTTTTACATGTGCGGTCTGGATACAGCTAATTTCAGTATATCGGTCAAGTTTCCCATAACATGGGGTGCAGACACTCTTGAGCCTTTATGGCTGTACACAAGTATTTTTGTTTCTTTCCGTCTCCCTGACTGACATCACTAACCCAGAACTAACTTGTGTGAGTGTGTGCGGATATTATTAATCTATTAATATTCATTTGTTTTGCCATTGCGTTCCCGGAGTAGAATCCCTCTGTTTGGTCCGTACCCTAGGTAAGACACACCAATACTCTACACACAGTGTGTTGTCCTTCTGTTAGGGAATTCCTTTACTGCTGGGATACAGGACCGCATGATTGACAGCAGGTTGAAGAGTTTATTGCTCCCTTTTTCTGTATTTTTCTCTGACTTCTCTCTTTTTCTTGCTCTCTTCTTTCTTCTATGCCTATTTCTCTCTCTCTCTCTCCTCTCTCTCTCTCTCTCTCTCTCTCTCTCTCTCTCCCTCTCCTCTCTCTCTCTCTCTCTCCTCTCTCTCTCTCTCTCCCTCTCCTCTCTCTCTCTCCTCTCTCTCTCTCTCTCCTCTCTCTCTCTATTCCAGTCTGTTGAAGAAGATTGAGAGGGAGACGTGGAGGGAGAGTGGCATCTCTCTCATCGCCACCGTCACGCGTCTGATGGAGAGGCTGCTGGACTACAGGGACTGCATGAAGCTGGGGGAGGTGGATGGGAAGAAGATTGGCTGCACCGTCAGTCTGCTGGTCAGTGACAGTCTCTCTCCGCCCTGTGGCCCTTGAAGAGATTCAATCACTGCTCTCCTCTCACCATAGAAACCCCATTTATTTGTTGCTAGCCTTTTGTCCCTTTGAACTATTGTGTTAAGAGAGCAGGACCAAAGCTGTGTTTCTGTTCCATTCCCAGTGATGATAAAGTTGCTATGATGATCGTGCTTTTTAGACCAGGGCTCAAATAGTTCACAGCCCCCTCATACAATACACAATGTTCTGGGTTGTCCTTGTTGCCATGCCAACCTGGGGGATTTATTTTGTGCGTGGTGTCTTTCAGTCCTGCAGGTTTATCTTACATAACGGACCGAAGCGCTAGAGCCTGAAAGCACCTGTTCATGTGGACCGATAGCACAGAGTTCATTACTATTCAGTGGCTGATAAACGATTGTGCACTTTGCTCTCTCTCGCTCTCTCTCTCTCTCAATCTCTCTCTGCCCCCCCCCCCCCCTCCCGTTGCCTGTCTCTAGAATTTCTACAAAACTGAGTTGAACAAGGAGGAGATGTACATACGCTACATACACAAGCTGTACGAACTGCACCTGAAAGCACAGAATTACACAGGTACACTGTAAAACGTGGCCTGTAAATTAAGCCATGTATGAAGTGTGTGTGAATGCTATGTTCGGGCTGTGAGTGTGCCTGTTCGTGGGCTCAAGGGTTTGGCATAACCATGACTATGTGGTGTTGTTGTGTGTTGTACAGAGGCCTCCTACACGCTTCTGTTGTATGACGAGCTGTTGGAGTGGTCCGATAGGCCCCTCAGAGAGTTCCTCAACTACCCCATGCAGAGCGAGTGGCAGAGGAAGGAGTACCTCCATCTTACCATTGTACAGAACTTTGACAGAGGGAAGGTGGGATCTCTCTCTTGCCCTTTCTTTCACTCCCTTTGCCTCCGTCTCACTCTTTCACTCTTTTATCTCTTGTTCATTGTTTCTGTCTCTCGTTCTCTCTCTCCTTCCCCACACTCAACATTAACAATTACCCTGGAATAGTGTCGTAATTAAAAAGGCAGTCTTATTTGAATGCTCTGCTCAGCAACTCCCATTACTTTATTTCTCTGCTGAATCATTCAAAATGTCCTCCCCCGTTATTCTTTGCCCAATTTCCCTGTGAATTCACGACCAAAGCCATCTGCTAGCTGCCGCTGCCTTGGGATTAAAACACAGCAGGAAAGGAAAGCTTTCATTTCATTAGCACGGTGGCTGGGTGTAGCACCTGCATGGGGACTGCAGGTCTGCCTTGGCAGTTGGCACGGTTATTGTTAGTACACTACCGCCACCCAGTGGTCAACACTCATACTGCAGCTAGTGTCCTCTGCAGGCCATTTGACATGTTTTGTCAGCATCTCAATATTCTAAAGAGGTTTCCTTCCCTTGAATCCTTATCCTGCTAATGTGAAAGAAATGAAAAGGCGAAAACACGTTCCTATTGAGATGTGACCATTGTTAATGTGATAATGTGTTTTGTTTCTTCAGTGTTGGGAGAACGGGATCATTCTGTGCAGAGAGCTGGCGGACCAGTACGAATCCTACTACGACTACAGGAACCTCAGCAAGATGAGGGTGAGTTACTTTATATCTTCTCGGTATATCTCCACGCTGACTGATCCCTGACCAGTTATGACATAACCTAATAGTGTTTTGTAACCTGACATTTCCTCTTGACAGATGATGGAGGCATCGCTGTATGATAAGATCATGGACCAGCAGAGACTGGAGCCAGAGTTCTTCAGGGTCGGCTTCTATGGCAAGAAGTTCCCCTTCTTCCTAAGGGTACCGCTCTGTTTTATCACTGGTTTTGTTAATGAAAGGACCTTTTAGAGGCCATAGAACTGCTCTTGAAGGCGTTTGCTCTCCCAATTTCCATCTGCACTTCTAAGCAAGTTGCTAATGAAGTATATTGCCTCTTAGTTTCCTCAAAAGGACTCGTAACTATGAATTCATAACCAACGTAACACAAAAGCAACCTCATAGGAATTGTTAGTGTGTGTTCATTAGATTTACAAATAAATTCTATTTTGAAGTTACATCATTAGAGGATTTGACCTCTAGACACTGTAGCAGATGCTGTAACTGTCCACTAGATGTCACGTTAACCCCTGTGCTGTCTCTGTTCTGCCTCTGATGCTCTCTGCCTCGTTTGCAGAATAAGGAGTTTGTGTGCCGTGGCCATGATTACGAGAGGCTGGAGGCCTTCCAGCAGCGCATGCTGAATGAGTTCCCCCATGCCATCGCCATGCAGCACGTCAACCAGCCTGACCAGACCATCTACCAGGCCGAGGCTCAGTGTATCCTATATTGACCTAGACAACATACACTATACACCACACACACACACACTAGTTTGTTTTACTATCCTTGTGGGGACCAAACAATTGATTTCCATTCAAAATCCTATTTTCCCTAACCTTAAACCTAACCCTTTACATTCGTAGGAATTGGCCTATACGGTGGATAGGGCTACATTGAAGTGTGTTTCTTACAGAAGATATATGGAATACATATGTATAACCATGGTAAAAAAAAATTAAACAGGAACAGTTTGGAGATTAGGGAAAAATTAATAGACTAAAGGTGAGGACACAACGAAGTCTGAAAACACTCTGGATACATTCAGTAACATGATAAGAATATTCTTGGAGAACGTGGGGTAGGTGCAACATAAGACAAAACAATGACAACGTTTTGAGTGAGAGATCAAACTAGTTGTCTCCAAGTGATCACACGCACCTCTCCAGTGTGCACAGTTCCTAAGTCATTTCCATGCTCATTTATGACTCAAAAGAAGAGTCTTCAACCACAAGGTGCTTCTTTGAGCTCTCCTAGCTGTGCCGTCGACAAACCAGAACAAGCCGGCTTGTAGTTGTTTTGATTGGAACACAGCCCCGCATCCCCGCCATCTATCCCCGGGCATCATTTGAAAGCTTGTTCTATTGCCAACATGATTAGCTTTCACAAGGCAATTCAGAGAAGCAGATAGCCATTTCGGTGCGTATAGAACGTACTCATGAGTGCATTCAGATGCAAAGTCCGCAGCAGATTTTCTTCACAGTACACCAAACATAGTCTCATTCTGTTCAGGACAACCCAGGGTACAACGCCATGTCATCTTGTAACTGTACACCAAACATGGTCTCATTCTGTTCAGGACAACCCAGGGTACAACGCCATGTCATCTTGTAACTGTACACCAAACATGGTCTCATTCTGTTCAGGACAACCCAGGGTACAACGCCATGTCATCTTGTAACTGTACACCAAACATGGTCTCATTCTGTTCAGGACAACCCAGGGTACAACGCCATGTCATCTTGTAACTGTACACCAAACATGGTCTCATTCTGTTCAGGACAACCCAGGGTACAACGCCATGTCATCTTGTAACTGTACATCAAACATGGTCTCATTCTGTTCAGGACAACCCAGGGTACAACGCCATGTCATCTTGTAACTGTACACCAAACATGGTCTCATTCTGTTCAGGACAACCCAGGGTACAACGCCATGTCATCTTGTAACTGTACACCAAACATAGTCTCATTCTGTTCAGGACAACCCAGGGTACAACGCCATGTCATCTTGTAACTGTACACCAAACATGGTCTCATTCTGTTCAGGACAACCCAGGGTACAACGCCATGTCATCTTGTAACTACATCAAACATAGTGATCATAAACGTTGACACTGTATATTTGATGAGTTTTATGATATGGACTATGGTGTTTTGGCTTGTATGACATTTAAAGCTGTATTTATTATAATCCTCAACGTCTCGTCTTTATAAATACATTGAGTCCTCTTAAATTTACAGCATTTCTCTCACTCGGACAACCAAAACATTTGCAAAAGTGTCCCAATTAGCAGGAGGGATGGGGACTGTCGCGCGTGGTGCTCATGTTCAGAACGTCTGTCAAGTCAAAACCCACACAGTGCTCTGATGTCATGTATAGCATATTACTGTACAGCCACTGTGTTTCAATTTAGGCACCTGACCAAATCTGCCATTTTCAACCCGAATACGGGTACGAGTCTAATGGGTTAACCTGACCTGAACCTTAACGACTAAACTTAACCCCTTACCTAAAATAGCCTTTTTCCATGTGGGGACTGGCAAAATGTCCCCCACTTGTTAAAATGTTCCTTGTTTTACTATCCTTGTGAGGACTTCTGGTCCCCGCAAGGACAGTAAAACCAAAAATATACACACACACACACACACACACACACAGTGGTACGCTGCATCCCACATGTCTAGTAAGCCTAAATAATATAAATGGCATATTATACCGGACTGATTATTCCTTATGAATAAGGATATCAATAGGAGTCATATTAGGAGTGTTTCCTAACCTAACCAGGAAACTCTTAGGACCCTAGTTTTCCTACACCGCACACAGGTTTCTACCGCATTACAGCATGTCGATTTATAGAGGAGTAAACCAAAGGTATGACTCCTTCCATCTTGGTCCTGAGCCAGATCTCTAGCCATGCTGTAAACACACACGTGAGGACTTAGTGCGGATCGGGATCGATCCCTTGATAAAAATGCACAAGGTGTCTGTAGGATGCGGCAGCCATCTTAATGATCCTCCTCCTCCTCCTTTTCCGCACGTGATTGATGGGACAGCTGTTTGGAAGGAGCCGCTCCTGCTCTCTCTCTCTCTGAGTGTGTGTGTGTGAATGTGTATACATGCACTCCCTCTATATGTGTGTGCGGGTGTGAGTGTGTCGTCTATTCTGTGTTTGACTTTTCTCCGAGTGCAATTAGAGCAGACAAGGCCCCTCAAACAGCATTAGCATACAGCTTTGTTATCCTCATGTGTCGTTAATCATTGAGGCTCCCTGGACCCATGCCCGTCCCTATTCATATCTATGGGCTGATGAGCTCTCCCTCCACTACGCTGATACAGGCCAGTCCTGCTGCCAATGGGTATGTGTTGTGATATAGTGTGGGGTGGACATTCAGATATATGGCTACAGGATGTGATTAGCGGAAAGGATGTATTAACACAGGAATTGGATGGATAGACCTGTGGAACCAAGGAGAGGGGGGGGTGAGGAAAGTGTGTGTGCATGTGCTTGCGTTCATGTGTGTATGTGTGTTTGCCCGACCTATTGTATGCATCTTTGTGGATCAGTCATATCCTTGACGTGCCGGCCCAGACCTACAGATCTACGCGGTGAGCCCCATCCCAGAGAGCCAGGACGTGCTGCAGAGAGACGGAGTGCCTGACAACATCAAGAGCTTCTATAAGGTCAACCACATCTGGAGGTTCAGATACGACAGGCCATTTCACAAGGGCACCAAGGACAAGGAGAACGAGTTCAAGGTGGGAGACACGCAGTGTTTGTGCACGCAAAAAAAAAACTCTCCCTCTGTGCCTTTCTGTTTCTCTCTCTCTCTTGCCTTTCTGTCTCGCTCGTCTCATCATCTTATGTCTCCTTTCTGGACTTGTTAGTGTTCTCATTCGATGTTTACCCCACATCCCTCTCCTTACTCACTTTCCCTCCCTCTCCCTCTCTCCCAATCTCTCGTCCTCCCTCTCTCCACTCTCTTGTTTATTGAGTGGTTGTGTGGGTGGCTCATGGTCTTCCTCTCTGTATTACAGGTGTGTTCAGGTGTTGTTTAATTCATAGTCCTACTAATTAGACTCTGGGGCTAGGAGAGGCTGAGACATGGAGCTCAGTCTAAATATCGTCTCTCCAGACTCCACCCACCCACGCTCACTCAATCTCCATTCGTTAACCTAATTTTGTCAGGTTTATGAATTGGATATCATCATCATATCCATATCGTCCCGAGGGTTAGGTTTCCCAGCTGTCTTTTTTTGGGGTCTAGTTAGTACTTGAGAGAAACTGTTCAGGCCAAGTAGATTTGACATTTAATATGGAAATATTAAGTAGCATGAATCAGTTCTGTGTTGATGTGATCTCGGAAAATGATGGGACAGAAAATGCAATTTGGTTTCTAAACTCCTTGTGGATGAAAGGAAAGGTATTACTGGAATATATAAGAATCTCGTGTTTTAATTTATTTAATTCAGTGACATTGCATCATTTGCAGATCGGTGTAGACTGCTGCTATGAGAACTCTGTATCCATGAGTATGTGTACTACTTGGACATTATATGAACCGGTGCCTACACATCATATATTGACAGGAGAGAAAAGCAATGTTCTGTGCTACTCGGATGTGTGGGTGAATGTGTTTGCAGAGTGCCAGCATTAACATGAAGTGTGTGTGTGCCTGCCTGCCTGCACATGTCCATGTGTGTGTGTGTGTGTGTGTGTGTGTGTGTGTGTGTGTGTGTGTGTGTTTTCAGAGCTTGTGGGTGGAGAGGACTACACTAACCCTGGTCCAGAGCCTGCCAGGAATCTCCAGATGGTTCGAGGTGGAGAAGAGAGAACTGGTGAGTCTCTTTACACTCCTCCAATAACCTCCTCATATAACCCCATTCACAACACACTGCTCAATGCTGACCCAGCTATGTTCTAACTTTGCAGAGAGCCCAACCGAGCTCCCTGAGTGTAGACCTATATTAAAGGGAAATTTCATCTCCAGCACCACCCCAACATCTACATCTGTGAAAATTGTGCATTTCTATGTTTTGTCGTAAAAAAAAATTATGGGAAGATAAGTATTTCCAATGATTGTGAAATGTCCCTTTAAGAGAAGGGTGAAAGTTATTCATAAGATTCATAATTATAATGTTACTCTGTAACTTCTGACGGATCAAGCTGCATACGGGAAGGCTGTGTCTTAGAGAGATGGTGTTTGTCTTAGGGATGCACGATATATCAGTGAACATATCTGAAATATTGAAACGAGGCTACAAAGAAAACTAATGGGACTGTAGCGACTGTGTTGACGTCAAAATCGGGGGTGTGAACTAGGTTTCTATTCAAGTGTTGATCGACATGGGGTAATGGCTCTATAGTATTGGAGAAAAGTGGAAAAAAACTGACCCTCCATTACATCTTGACGTGTCATAACCTGTCATCCTTTAAAAGCAATGGGGTAAGGGGGGATACCTAGTCATTTTTTGCGTCATCATTGCATGCGATCATCATTCTCAAAGCCGCTGTTTACTTCTAAGATCACTTTAGCACCGCCCTAAAAACCCGATTAAAATTAGACACAAACCTTCAAATAGGTATGTAATGACACATCTTATTTACATTTTTAGAGGCGATAAGGTAATAAGTTGGACAGATCGAGTGAAAAAAAGCAATTTTCCCACACATCTCTCCTCATTATCACGCATTAGTTTCGCTTCCCCACCCGCCATTTAAAAAAAGGCCCAACGGGGCTCATTGCCTGCTTGAATTATGCAGAAACGGGCAGCTTTTAGGTCATGTAATTGATTATGTTGGAAAGGGGAGAAATTGTGCTTTACAATGGTATTAACATTACAGCTGATCTGGAAGTATTTCGTTTTTGGGGCGCTAAAAAAAGGGCAATTGTAC
Organism: Oncorhynchus mykiss; assembly: GCF_057628025.1. Classification (NCBI taxonomy): domain Eukaryota; kingdom Metazoa; phylum Chordata; class Actinopteri; order Salmoniformes; family Salmonidae; genus Oncorhynchus; species Oncorhynchus mykiss. Next base: position 21,192,529 of record NC_143042.1, read on the forward strand.
GGACCAAGGCGATGTACGAGTTTACGTTACCTAGCTAGCACCAATACAACCAGCCTGACAACAATGTGACCAGTAAAAACTGCAGTCATTTTCATTATTCTTAGCAATGATTTAGGAGTCATTGTGAGTAAGTATTAGCTAGGTTGCCACTTGTTGTTCGCCTATTGAAATTGAACTTCAGTTCATGAAAAATAAATAGCTAGCCAGCTACTTAACACTGTTGCCCAAAGCTAACGTTATAAGCAGCCAGCTAGCATCATCTGTCTAGTGAGGCTCCACCGGACCGGGTTATGTGTTGTGAAGCTAGCCACAATAAGGATTAGGCACAATAGTGGAAATTGCGTTTTGCCTTCAAAATAAAAGTGTGTCATTGGCAGTGGTGCAAATGAATACAAATAGTATAATTTTGCCATACTTTTACTTTGAAGGCTAACCGCAAAGTCCACTATTGTGGCTAGTTTCACATAGATGTGTCCGACCACTATTAATCAAATAATAACTGTCTTATTAATTAGGGTTATTTTAGATGATGACACATAGCTATATAGTTAGCTAGCTAACTAGAGCTACTGAAACAGATTATGTCGTTTTGCTATGTTTTTGGGGAAGAATAGTGTTTGCATCCATGAGCTAGCTAGCTTTTTTTATGACCAGCACTGTAGGTGCGCGAGACAACTTTACCAGCATCATAGCATTCGTATCGATGAATCGTTGTGACATATGAAATACGAGTGATAGAGTAATCAATGTGTAATAATTACGTACAACATTTATGAACGCGTTAAATTATTATGTGACGTGCAGTCATATTCAGGTCCTGATTGGTCATTAAACTTATTTGACATGTCAAATAGTGTTAAATATTATATTATTTGACACGCAAAGACCCAAACGGCGTTCCATAGAAGTCCTGGTTGAGAATGAAACGACTGAACAAACGAACAACGAAACAGCACAGCAAGTAAGTGAAAGAAATAGGTTTTGATGATGTTTTACTGGTAATGGGGACATGCGTAAATGCCAACTAAATAACTTTTTGGTCAGTGTGGTGTGTGTGTAAACTTTATTTAAATAGGCAAGTCAGTTAAGAACAAATTATTATTTACAATGACGGCCTACCCCGGCCAAACCTGTACGACGCTGGGCCAATTGTGAGCCACCCAGTGGGACTCCCAATCACAGCCGGATGTGATACAACCTGGATTCGAACCAGGGACTGTAGCGACGCCTATTGCACTGAGATGCAGTGCCTTAGACCGCTGCGTCCGTGTGTGTATGTGTTAAATATTTAACTGTACTAGAATGCTTAAAAGGCTGCTAACATTTTAAATATTGGTTATCGGTATCATCTTTTTGGGCAAGGAAAATATTGGAAAACAGTATCATCCAAAAATGTCATATGCACCTGGACCACTATTTTGTTTTTGTGTGTGTGTTGAGAGAGTGTGTGTGAGAAAAATACTTTGTGTTAATGTGGCCTGCCTTATTTTGTGTGTCTCGTCTCTACTTATACATGTTCTGATTGTGTGTGTGTGTGCGTGTGTTTTGTGTTTGTTGTATCTCTACATATAGGTATGCATATGTCTGTATATATACTAATATCTTATCACCCTGTGTTTTCCTCCTCTAGGTGGAAGTGAGCCCGTTGGAGAATGCCATCGAGGTGATTGAGAACAAGAACCTGCAGTTACGGACACTGATTGCCCAGTGCCAGAGCAGGCAGATGCAGAACATCAACCCCCTCACCATGTGCCTCAACGGGGTCATCGACGCCGCCGTCAATGGGGGGCTCGCACGCTACCAAGAGGTCAGAGGGCAGTGATGATGTGACTGGCTTACATCGGTCACTCAATATTGTGTGGAGACATTGTCTGGGCATGCTAGATCTAGAATGTCAGTACAGTCTGTCTTATGTGTTTGTTTAAAAAGTGCGCAGACAGTAATACAGACACGGACAGGGACGGACGTAGATGGGGACAGACGGACAGATGGAGACAGAGACAGCATGAGACAGAGATAGACCGCAACCGACAGACCGCAACCGACAGACAGCAGCCGACAGACAGAGACAGACATACAGCAACAGAAATACAGACAGCAACATTCAGACAGACAGACAGCAACAGACAGACAGACAGACCGACAGACAGACAGACAGACAGACAGACAGACAGCAACAGACAGATACAGACAGCAACCGACATGCAGTCCTCGACAGACAGACATACAGCGATAGACAGATAGCAACAGACTTACATACAGCGACAGACAGATAGCAACAGACTTACATACAGCGACAGACAGATAGCAATAGACAGGCAGATACAGACGGAGAGGCAGACGGAAACAGACAAACCTACAGAGCGACAGGCAGAGAGGGACAGCGACAGGTAGAGAGGGAGACTGCGACAGGCAGATACAGACGGAGAGGCAGACGGAAACAGACAAACCTACAGAGCGACAGGCAGGACAGGCAGAGAGGGACAGCGACAGGTAGAGAGGGACAGCGACAGGTAGAGAGGGAGACTGCGACAGGCAGATACAGACGGAGAGGCAGACGGAAACAGACAAACCTACAGAGCGACAGGCAGGACAGGCAGAGAGGGACAGCGACAGGTAGAGAGGGAGACTGCGACAGGCAGATACAGACGGAGAGGCAGACGGAAACAGACAAACCTACAGAGCGACAGGCAGGACAGGCAGAGAGGGACAGCGACAGGTAGAGAGGGACAGCGACAGGTAGAGAGGGACAGCGACAGGTAGAGAGGGAGACTGCGACAGGCAGATACAGACGGAGAGGCAGACGGAAACAGACAAACCTACAGACGGACACACAGCGACACAGAGCGACAGGCAGGACAGGCAGAGAGGGACAGCGACAGGTAGAGAGGGAGACTGCGACAGGCAGGACAGGCAGAGAGGGACAGCGACAGGTAGAGAGGGAGACTGCGACAGGCAGGACAGGCAGAGAGGGACAGCGACAGGTAGAGAGGGAGACTGCGACAGGCAGGACAGGCAGAGAGGGACAGCGACAGGTAGAGAGGGAGACTGCGACAGGCAGGACAGGCAGAGAGGGACAGCGACAGGTAGAGAGGGAGACTGCGACAGGCAGGACAGGTAGAGAGGGAGACTGCGACAGGCAGGACAGGTAGAGAGGGAGACTGCGACAGGCAGGACAGGTAGAGAGGGAGACTGCGACAGGCAGGACAGGTAGAGAGGGAGACTGCGACAGGCAGGACAGGTAGAGAGGGAGACTGCGACAGGCAGGACAGGCAGAGAGGGACAGCGACAGGTAGAGAGGGAGACTGCGACAGGCAGGACAGGTAGAGAGGGAGACTGCGACAGGCAGGACAGGCAGAGATGGACAGCGACAGGTAGAGAGGGAGACTGCGACAGGCAGACAGACATAGAATAAGAAGGAGTTCCTTCAGACACATTCAAGGACATATAAAATCACACATTACTTTGAAATATATACTTAAAAATACATACAGTGGATAAAAGTCCTGAATCTCTGTACTCTGTAAATTAAGTGTTAAATGAACCCTTTCTTTTCTTTCCAAATCCATAACGGAGTGCCATAGCGTCGGAGCTATAATCACTCCTTTTCAAGGAGACCTCCGGCGTCAGCCAGCTAACTGTGTGTACTGTACAGTGGCTCTCGGTTGCGTAGCAACGCCACGCGTCGAGTTTGCGGCGAGGCTTAAGGGTGCCAAGTTAGCAGGGGTCTGCTCTCGTCATGACCGCCACTACCTCTCACCTCTATTAAACTGGTGGCGGCGATGATGTGATGAAGCCAAAGATGAGGATGTAACAGGAAATGAGTTTGACCTGGGAGAGAATAGCTAAGCTAGCTACGGTTGTGTTTGCGCAACGCCCACCTGTTGCTGCGTGAAGTACATTATCTGCCAGAGCTTTGATCCAATAGGCTCATTGTATGAAGGATGTGATGATATACAATGCTGCTGAATCTGTAGACTACATGATGTGACTGTTTAGATCCAGTAGGTTTCATGTACGTATATACCATGATATTCAATGCGTACATTTTATAAACATATTACTAATTTCAAGTGTGTACCATTGAGGGATATAATGATTATCTATACTATCCATAAAGGCAATGGAGAACGTCATACATACACATTTTGTATGCCTAATTCTCCATGATATTAATGTATGGAGTTGTCTTGAGGAATATTGCACACAATACACCATAAATCAGTTTCTTTATTAGGATAACGCAATTGACTTTTATGCCAATTTGTTCAGCCATAAATGAAGCCGATATCAGTATTCATATTTCGATTTACTGCTCATGGTTATAGTTCCAGCCCTGAAGGAGAATCCAGCCTGATTTAATATCTATTTATTGCCAGCATTTCATCTTTAATTGAGGTTTTATAATGATTCACAATGTCACTTGACACTTGGAGTTTCTCCTCCTATCTCAAGTCCAACCAGCACCAGAGAAAAGTCTAATTTGATGCAAATATTGGTTGTTTTTCCACCCTCGGCTATGGATTTCAGACAGTTTTATTCATACAGCCGCGCTATGATTCACTAAGACGGAATAAGTCCCTTTTTCTGTGGCTTTGGACTATCTTTCACAGCAGTTGTTTTGGTCAAAGCGACCGTGGCGTTCACAGCGTCACAGCAGGGGTCGTAAAGCTGTGTTTTGTGTCGGGGATAACGATCGGGAGATGAGCCTGCTACTGTAGCCTAGCTAGCGCTGTTACAATGTTCACATGGTGGTAATTGTGTGTGTTATTGTTTAGCTAGCGTCATGGTAAGAGGTTGCCTCTCACGCTCAGATGGTAGACACAGATAGGACCATGCCTGTTTAGGAGCGGGCTTTGACGTAAGCAGTGAGCTCCTCTCGCCTTTTGAGTCGCCCCCCCCCCCATATCTCTCTCTGTCTTTTTGGAGATAGCCTGCCACAACGTCCTTGTGAGGGAGACCAAACCCTGCTTTCTCCTTTGTGGCGACTCTTCCCCCTTTTGCTCTCTTTCCACGGAATATTTGAAAAGAGATTTTGAGTTGTTGTTGTTGTTCATTTTCTGATGTGTTTTTATTGTGATGCAGATTAAAAAGCCTCGACTCTAATCTGCACTCATCTCAAGGGTTGCAAATATCAACATCAGGGAATATGCAACAGACACACTCATAATTATGCAAAGCATGTTTACATTATGAATATTATTTCTTCATTTTTGTCTTTTGCCCACAAAAAGACATATATATATATATAGACAGACAGACATACATGCATGGTGACACAATGAAGTAAACTGAAAGCATACAATGAATTGTGTTCATGCAGGCGTTCTTTGTGAAGGACTACATCGTGAATCACCCTGAGGATGGGGAGAAGATCGGACGACTAAGGGAACTCATGTTCGAACAGGTCAGATTCCCGACGTTGGAAAACGCTAGCCCCACTTTACTAGGAGAACTGCTTAGCTTTTGTGATGATATTTCATCTGGAAGAGATTAACGTTAGCAAACAAAAATGCACCGTCTCCGACTCCCCCCTCCAGGCTCACATCCTGGAGTATGGCCTGGCCGTCCACGAGAAGTTTGTTCCTCAGGACATGAGACCTCTACACAAGAAGCTGGTGGACCAGTTTCATGTGATGAAGTCTAGTCTGGGGATCCAGGTTAGTGAAGGCCACTCAACAGGAGCACCAATCTCTAATCCTCAAATGGACCTTCATCAAGCCTGCGTTAGCGCAGCCATAACTCATGCTAGCATAAACAATAGGCCAATCACAGGTTTCCCCTCTTCTCTTCTCTTCTCTTTCTCTCTCTCTCTCTCTCCGTTTGCCCTTCTCTCTAATCCCCACCCCAGGAGTTTCCAGCATATGTGCGCGCTAGCCCCGTGCACTTCACCAACGGCAGCCCGCGTAGTTCATGCAGGAACTCGGTCCCCAACATCATCAGCCCAGATGGCGCTCGCGTGGTGGCCAGACGCAGGTGAGAAACACTGTCCTCGTCTCGCTTTATCTTTTTTTTCCCTCTTCCTCTCTCTCTTCACACCCTTCCTCATACTATTTTCTTTCCTCTCCATCTTAACTTCTCTTTTTCCTTTCTGTCTGTGCATCCTCTACTCCCCCCCCCCCCCCCTCTATCTCACTTCCTGGAATGGCACCATATGGGCATAGGTGGGCAGACTGGCACCTGCAGTGAGCTCTCTGTGTGTGTGCTCAGTGACCCTGCCAGTCTCTACCTGTGACATCCTACCTCCATCCTACCTCTTCACGAGCGTAATGAGGCATAGACATACACAGCCCAGAGTGAAATATACACACACACACATACACGTGCAAGCACACACAGACGCACATCCAAACTCAATCTGTCCTCTTAAAATCGTCAGCTTGCTAATTTAAAACTCACTAACAGTTACTTGTGATTTAAGGAGAGATTATTTGGCTGTGATTTTCTTCTGAAACCCAAATATTGTGCCTTTTTATTAGAATGATATGGTATTATGTCAGATGAATGCACAACCACATTCTGAAAGTAACGGATCTTATTTTCTCTCTCTCTATTTGTTTCTCTCTTTCTCTCGCTCTCTTTCTCTCTCTATTTCTCTCTCTCTCTCAATGTGTGTGTTATGTTTGTGATCAGTCCCCTCACTTACCCGGCTGTCAACCGCTACTCATCGTCATCGCTGTCATCTCAGGCCTCCAATGAAGTGAGCAACATCACAGGGCAGTCGGAGAGCTCTGATGAAGTCTTCAACATGCAGGTACAATTCCGAACTAATAAACCCGCAACCTCCCTTTTTACCAGAGTGAATTCCTTTTTTTTGTGTGTTTGCAAAAGCTCATGTGAGAAAGGTACTGATTTGGATAATTCCATTCCCCCACACGATCCTGGCTGTCTATAATTCTTAACTTGTCAGTGATATTGTTGATGTAGTTGTTTGTCCCTGCAGCCCAGTCCATCTACCTCAAGCCTCAGCTCCAATCATTCTGCCTCTCCCAACGTGACCAGCTCTGCTCCGTCCAGCGCCAGAGGTAAGACAAGCAAAGAGAAGGAGTAAGAGGGGGAAAGAGAGTGTGAGAAAGTGGGGGGGAGGTGAACCCAATGAGGAACAAAAATAAAAAATATATCACCTATTGGAAAGACACCACAATAACCCAAAACACACTTGAATGCTTTCTGGCCTTCCACACAGTGCTTGGTGGCAAACTATCTGACCACCGTGTCGGAGAAAAACAGACTATTTACAGACTCAAGAAGCACAGCCTGGCCATAGAGACCGGCCGTCACAGGCGGATCTGGCTACCCAGAGAGGACAGGCTGTGCACACTCTGCCCTCAAAGAGAGGTCGAGACAGAGCTGCATTTCCTTTTCCACTGCGAGGACTTTGCCGACATACAGGCAATTTTCTTCTGCAAAAAAAGAAAACAAATATGACTTTGAAAGAAAAACATTGGGAGAAAATAACCTCTCTAGAAGGAGAGAGAGAGAGAGGGAGAGAGAGAGAAGGGGAAAAAAGAAAAAACAGCTCATATCATATCTGAAATAGTATCAGTACTTGCACTGGGAACAATCTGTATTCAGACCAAAATACTTCACTGAAACAGAAAACGGTGTCCTACTGGAGGACATCAAGAAATCATTGGATGAGGGAAACGTGGTCGGAGCAGTCTTCCGTGACATGAACACGTCCTTTGACATAGTTAATCACAGTGTACTGATCTCCAAACTCCACATGTTCAAGTTCTCAGACAAAGCCATACGCTGGTTTGGTTCATACCCCCAGAGATTTGCTTTGTGCATGTAATTGCGATAATGTGCTGATATGTGATTCAATGTCATTTGAATTGATTATGCATGACTTTCTTTCCTTTTGTGTTCCATAAAAGACATTCTAGGGACGGTTGTTGACAATTTGTGTTCGATAGAAACACCCATGTTCAATGTGTCCATGTGTTTGCACTTGTCCCCATCCAAATCAAACAAACAAACCAAACAAAAGAGATGAAAATAGACAGAAAGAAATAGCACGAAGGAGGAGAAATCAAAGGATTACCGTTTTGTTGTCATGTAGTTAGATTGGTAAGAAACTAAGTGTTGTGTGATTGAAAAAAATGTATGCATGAATGCACACATGGGAGAAAGAAAGAGAGATGAAATGGAGACACAAATCAAATCTTGAGAGGGTGCATTGTTGATTACGCCTGGGAATCAGAGAGAATGTCTCTAAGCCCTATAAGAAGCTTGGTGCCACAGCCGGCCAGGTTAGGAGGTTCTCTAGAGGATTGTGACTATCTAATCGCTCCTCCAGCCTCTTATCTCCCCTCGCTCAGACACTCACGTGTTTCTGCCCGACGCAGATCATAAACATAAGAATACATGGAGACATTTCTGGATGCCTGTACACTCCCCATGGCAAGCTCCTGTGCAACCAGAAGGACCCCTATAAAGCCACTGCCAGGACCATAAAGTGTTTAGAGATGTACAGCAAACTGAACTGCCTGTAAGATTCCCATATGATGTCCATTCTAAAGCTAATTGCCATATAATGTGTAATGGAAAAGGATCTATGGGCAGCCAGTGATACGCTGTAATCGTTACTGCCTGCAATGTGTTTGCGTGTATCTGTGCACACGTGTGCGTGCGTCGTCTGTGTACACATTATCCCTGGAATGAGTGTCTGGCGCCACCACAATCTGACAGCCAGCCCCGCAGGACAGGTCTTTTATGTGCTGAGGTTAGTGAGATGGAAACAGCCAGGGTGGAGGATGTGGAACAGGGAGCTGTTGGTTGGTCGATGGTTGTTGACTGCCAGCTTCTATGCTCGTTTATTTGTGTGTATCGCTTTTCTAACAAGACCACCTTTTGCACTTGTGTTTTTTGTGTCATCATTGGTTTAACACCTATTCTCACACCCCCCCCCCCCCCCCTCTTCCTCTCTCTCTCTTTCTGTCTCTCTCTCTCGCCAATAAAACAAATAATACAACGTCTCTCCCCTATCTGATCTTGTTAACCTAGTTAAAGCATATGTATATTGTAACTTCATCCTACTGCTTACGGATACGATTATCGCTGGTCAGATTAGCACACCAGTAAATAACTAACGTTACACCGCAAGTCAGATGGCTCGTTGCAGAAAATGGTGCATGTTCAAAATGATAACCAGCTAACGTTAGCTAGCTACATTGGCAAAGATTATGTATATACTGACAAGATACGGTGCCTTGCGAAAGTATTCGGCCCCCTTGAACTTTGCGACCTTTTGCCACATTTCAGGCTTCAAACATAAAGATATAAAACTGTATTTTTTTGTGAAGAATCAACAACAAGTGGGACACAATCATGAAGTGGAACGACATTTATTGGATAATTCAAACTTTTTTAACAAATCAAAAACTGAAAAATTGGGCGTGCAAAATTATTCAGCCACTTTACTTTCAGTGCAGCAAACTCTCTCCAGAAGTTCAGTGAGGATCTCTGAATGATCCAATGTTGACCTAAATTACTAATGAGGATAAATACAATCCACCTGTGTGTAATCAAGTCTCCGTATAAATGCACCTGCACTGTGATAGTCTCAGAGGTCCGTTAAAAGCGCAGAGAGCATCATGAAGAACAAGGAACACACCAGGCAGGTCCGAGATACTGTTGTGAAGAAGTTTATAGCCGGATTTGGATACAAAAAGATTTCCCAAGCTTTAAACATCCCAAGGAGCACTGTGCAAGCGATAATATTGAAATGGAAGGAGTATCAGACCACTGCAAATCTACCAAGACCTAGCCGACCCTCTAAACTTTCAGCTCATACAAGGAGAAGACTGATCAGAGATGCAGCCAAGAGGCCCATGATCACTCTGGATGAACAGCTGAGGTGGGAGACTCTCTCCATAGGACAACAATCAGTCGTATATTGCACAAATCTGGCCTTTCTGGAAGAGTGGCAAGAAGAAAGCCATTTCTTAAAGATATCCATAAAAAGTGTTGTTTAAAGTTTGCCACAAGCCACCTGGGAGACACACCAAACATGCGGAAGAAGGTGCTCTGGTCAGATGAAACCAAAATTGAACTTTTTGGCAACAATGCAATCGTTGTCCACAAAGCGGCAAGGTGGGCTGTAATTCCTGCCTATCCTTTCTTTGGATTGGTGGATACATCTAATTTATTGTCATCTTCTTTTGAATATTCAATGAGGGTTGATGACAACCACGTGTATTCAATGGCGAGAGATGCTCTGCTACTAGCCTTAAAGTTGCCAGGATGTCACGTGTCCTACTTATATCAGTACACTCGTAACAACTTAAGCATTACGAAACATCTATTAGATCAAATAAACCTTACGTAGCAAATAAGCCATACATTTTTTTGTTGACCAAATTCCACACTCATTGACCTCCATACAAAAGCTTCATTGCTTGGTGGGCAAAACATCTAATAAAATGCCACCAGCTGGAGGGAGGGAGATATTCTGCCGAGTTGAGCTTCACTCTTCCTCTCTGCCATTAGCTCCTATCTGATATCTTTGCACCATGTTAATCTAGCCAGCTAACTAGCATAGTAGCTAATATAGCTAGCTAGCTAGCTAGCTAGGTAACACCACAGATGAAAGGGTTAGTTATTGTAATCTTTGCTAACAGGTCATATAGCTAGCTATCTGCTTAGCTAACTTGCTTATTGCATGCATGTCAAGGGCACATCAACACTAGCCTTATTATTAGTGAATTAACTAAACTAATATTTGCAACAGGAGTTTGATTTTGGTCACTGTGTCAATTCATCAATTTCTCAATACTGCAACTTTCTGTTGGAGAATGAGCTAGCTTGCTGCTGTTGATTTGCTTCGGCATTGTGCAGTGCTCGTGGCTCAGGCAGTGAATGAATGGCGGCTGGCATAGCAGCAGCTTTGCTATGTAGAGGGACTATCAGAAGAGCCGACATAGAGAAGGGTTGATAGCCTATAGACTAGAAAAGGCCAACATCGGCCCGATATATCGTCTCAGACTGTCACACCCTGACCATAGTTTGCTTTGTATGTTTCTATGTTTTGGTTGGTCAGGGTGTGATCTGAGTGTGCATTCTATGTTACATGTCTAGTTTGTCTATTTCTGTGTTTGGGCCTGATATGGTTCTCAATCAGAGGCAGGTGTTAGTCATTGTCTCTGATTGGGAGCCATATTTAGGTAGCCTGTTTTGTGTTGGGTTTTGTGGGTGATTGTTCCTGTCTCTGTGTTTGCACCAGATAGGGCTGTTTTGGTTTTTCACATTTCTTGTTTTTTTAGTCTATTCATGTATAGTTTCTTTATTAAAGAACCATGAATAATCACCACGCTGCGTTTTGGTCCGCCTCTCCTTCAACTCAAGAAAACCGTTACACAGACGATTATTGGTCGTTCTCTAATATGTAGTAATGTACAGTACCAGTCAAAAGTTTGGACACACCTACTCATTCCAGGGTGTTCTTTATTTTTACTATTTGCTACATTGTGGAACAATAGTGAATACGTCAAAACTATGAAATAACACATATGTCGTAACCAAAAAAGTGTTAAACAAATCAAAATATATTTTATATTTGAGACTCTTCAAAGTAGCCACCCTTTGCCATTCTCTCAACCAGCTTCATGGGGTAGTCACCTGGAATACATTTCAATTAACAGGTGTGCCTTGTTAAAAGTTAATTTGTGGAATTTATTTCCTTAATGCGTTTGAGCCAATTATTTGTGTTGTGACAATAGGGCTACAGAAGATATCCCTATTTGGTAAAATACCAAGTCCATATTATGTCAAGAACAGCTAAAATAAGCAAAGAGAAACAATCATTACTTTAAGACATGAAGTTCAGTCAATGCGGAAAATGTCAAGAACTTTGAAAGGTTCTTCAAGTGCAGTCGCAAAAACCATCAAGTGCTATGATGAAACTTGCTCTCATGAGGACCGCCACAGGAAAGGAAGACCTAGAGTTACCTCTGCTGCAGAGGATAAGTTCAATAGAGTTAACTGAACCTCAGATTGCAGCCCAAATAAATGCTTCTCTGAGTTCAAGTAACAGACGCATCTCAATGTCAACTGTTCAGAGGAAACTATGTGAATCAGGCCTTCATGGTCAAATTGCTGCAAAGAAACCACTACTAAAGGACAGCAATAATAAGAAGAGACCTGCTTGGGCCAAGAAACACGAGCAATGGACATTAGACTGGTGGAAATCTGTCCTTTTGTCTGATGTGTCCAAATTTGAGATTTTTGGCTCCAACCGCCATGTCTTTGTGAGACGCAGAGCAGGTGAATGGATGATCTCCGTGGTTCCCACTGTGAAGCATGGAAGAGGAGGTGTGATAGTGTCACCAGCAAAGCACCCCCTCACCGTCTGTGATTTATTGAGAATTCAAGGCACACTTAACTAGCATGGCTACCACAGCATTCTGCAGCGATACGCTATCCCATCTGGTTTGCGCTTAGAGGGACTATGATTTGTTTTTCCACAGGATAATGACACAACACACCTCCATGCTGTGTAAGGGCTATTTAGCAAAGAAAGAGAGTGATGGAGTGTTGCATCAGATGACCCGGCCTACACAATCACCTGATCTCAACCCAATTGAGATGGTTTATGATGAGTTGGAAAAGCAGCCAACAATTGCTCAGCATGTGGGAACTACTTCAAGGCTGTTGGAAAAGCATTCCAGGTGAAGCTGGTTAAGAGAATGCCAAGAGTGTGCAAAGCTGTCATCAAGGCAAAGGGTGGCTACTTTGAAGAATCTCAAATATAAAATATATTTTGATTTGTTTAACACTTTTTTGGTTACTACATGATTCCATAGTTTTGATGTCTTCACTATTATTCTACAATGTAGAAAATAGTAAAAAATTAAGAAAAACCCTTGAAACATTTGACTGGTACTGTATGTATGCCTGTAAGACTAATATATGTTGTTAATGTTTTTAAATGTATGTACATTTTAAAGTATTTTTCGTTACGTGTTGGACCTCAGGAAGACTAGCTGTCACCAATAAAATCTACATCTAAATCTCTCCTCTCTCTTCACCTTTCCCTCCAGGTTCTCCCCAGCTCCAGGACAAACACAAGCATTCCAGAGAGAACTCCTGCCTCTCTTCCAGGGAGAGACCCGTCAGTGCCATCTACCCCAATCCCCTAGACCCTGCACAGGTGAACACACACAAACAAATCAATACTCAGACAAGTACAGTTATAATACCTTAATTAAGATCTCTGCAGTCTGAACCAAAAAAGCTCTTCAGCCGGCATGAAATGTCACTCATAGTATGGATTTCTCAAAATTAAGACTGTAAAACCTGAACTCCACATAAGTCAAAATATCTTACTCTCCTTTATGGATTTTGTAGCTTCAGTATTGTGCTGTCTTGTTTGCTTTTTCTAGAGGGCGACCCCTCATCAAATAGGTGACACCACACTACCCCGAAGTGATCCTAACCTTTCTGCACCAGACAAAGGTAAAACATGTCTCATTGTCTTGTATGTCATCTCAGTCATTGTCTCCATCTCTCTTTCCAGTACATGAGTATATAAGCCCAAAATCATTACATCACCAAAGTATCCTGGGCTATGTGTCGTACCAAGACACTAGCGGCCTGCTAAACAGTCGCTTCTCATCCTAGTCAGTCAAAGAGATCATAGCTGTGGTCATCTGTCCGGACATGAGTGTAGTTGACAGACTGACCGGTATAGTTGACAGACTGACCGGTGAGAGTGTGACAGACTTTGTCTGGAGAGGAGACATCTGCTTCAATGACAGCCTCTCCCCATGAGGTCTATTCCTTCTCAGCTCCATCAGTATTCACAGTCAACAACAGACATGCGAGGAATCCCAAATGGCACCCTATTCCTTATATAGTGCCCTACTTTTGACCAAGGCCCATGGGGCTCTGGTCGAAAGTAGTGCACTTTATAGGGAATCGGGTTCCATTTTTGGACACACACACACATTAAATTGATGCTTTTTATATATTAATATCAGAACACGTGAAAACACGTTTATTCCCCAAGGGTTGATGGGATACGCCTTTTCGGAAGGTTATCCATATGTATAAATGCATATGTGTGTCAGTTTTTTTTTATCCACAGATGCCTGTTTTGTATATTTTGTATGTTATATAAGCGCTTTATATTTTTACATATTCCAGTGGGGCGGCATTTCAAATCTAGTTTGGAAGGGCCCTTGTGTAATTAAAAAAGCTCAGCTGTTTGATTGCTTTCTGTGAAACTTCACTGAAGGTTAAAGGTTCAGGGAAAATTAACTCATGAAATTAGTATTTTATAGAAAATATAAAACATATGTGGAACTTTAATATACCTGTTTTTTTTTTTTTGTAAATCACGGCGATCCACAAGCACGGTGGTGTGCCACTTTAAGGTGTCGTCGCTCAGCTTAAGTGGAAATGCGCAAACCTGCTCTTTTACACCAGTTTGTGGAAGAATGAACTTAACACAGGAAGAGCACCTTCGTATTAACAGGAGAGAACAGGGAAGTGTTATTTACAGTGTGATTTCTCTCACTGCATTCTAAACAGCACAGCGAGGGTTTACGATCAACTAAAACTTGTCAGTTGCATGATATTCAGTACATACGAAGATTGAGGTGTGGTTGATTGTTAATAATAATTCATCATTTGTATTTGTCCTATTTCACACATATGTGTGTATTAATTGGAAAGGTGTTTTTTTGCATATCACACTCTCTGAGACACCCTCGGAGAGCCGGGGTCACACCCAAGGTCTGCCATTCAACGGCGGTCGTGGAGCAATTATGATGAAGTGCCTTCCTCAAGGGCACATTCATCGATTTTTCACCTTGTCGGCTCGGGAATTCAAAACTAGCGACCTTCTGGTTACTTGCCCAACGCTCTTAACTGCTAGGCTATCTGCCACCCCCACAAATTGAAGGTGCAGTCTGTCAAATCTCCCCCTGCCCATGCTTTATATTTAGGCTAAGAAGATCTTGAAATGTAGTAACTCTGTCATAAATGATCAGTCACAACACACGACACGAATCTCTACCTCTGTTATCAAATGTTCTGTTATTGACTAGGATTACATTCTAATACAGATCTAGATTCTAGTCTACATCGTCTTATGTGTTGTGATATGTTGTGTCGTGTTGTAACCCAATGAGCAGTGATTGATGCATGTCTGTCTATATGTTTGTACACCAACATAGTGAGAACCACCTTCAGTAGCCGGAGTCTAGACAGTGTAAAAGAGGTCAACAACACACAGTTCTCTGACACTGTGGGAAAGTTGCTCTGTCCCCCTGTACCTCCTAGGCCACCATACTCAGGTAAACCAATCAGAACACTCGACCAATGAGGAATGGCACTAATCCTTTCCCCCATATTTTGACACCTGGTGCTTCCACCTGCTCTCTTACAAGGCTCGTTGTTACGCTGTCAACTCTCTGCTATAAACTCAGCTGCTCTCTTCTATTCCTCCTGGTTTGCTTCTATAAATAACTTATCCTTCACATGATGTACACATACTGTATAATAATGGTCTGTATTCTAGCCTGGGTGCCTGTCTGTTTCTGCTCTAGCCAACTTGTTATTATCCTGCCAAAGGCAACCATCTAGCACTGTTGAGTACACAAATTGTCCAGTACCAAAGCTATTTATTCCTTCGACGTTATTGTAAATTGACTTGCCTAGTTAAATAAAGGTTAAATAAAAAATAAAAAACTGTATTTTTTAAACTTATGAACAATAATGAACTATCTGACAAGCTTTGGTACAGGAGGAAAATCAAAAAAACGATCTATATGATTGACTTTGATGATGATTGCAGAAGAGTTGCTATAGACAAATAAATTGGTCAAGCTCACGTCATAAAGCCGTGAATACGTTATGAATGTCTTTTATCTGAGGGGGCAACCAGTCTAGAGGGCATATTTTTCCTCTGCTATACCGCCTGCTACTCAATAATCCAAACTATATATAATAACTATAACCAGTTAGACTCAACTATACTATAAGATTGTATAAATGAGCCTTCTCATACTATCTCCATCCACTTTAATCTCTGTGGTGCTTCAGGGGTTCATTAAATCCCCAAACAGCAAGCCTACACACACACACACATGCACATACAAACAAACATATACACACACAGTGCACACATACACACAGAGTGCACACATACACACACAAACATACACACATGCAGTGCACATAACTCCCAAACTCCCACTTTTCAAGCCCTGAGCCTGACACTTCCAGTAAACTTAGACTTATGTTATTATATTTTTTTAGTTATATATTTATTTTGTGATTCACTAGAGCTGACTTTTCCCCCTGTTGTTGCGTTGAATTGAGTGTTTTGCCCTCCAAAGAGCAGCTGTTGGATGTATAAACAGCTTAGTGCTGGCTAAGGACCCGCGACTGTGCGATTATTTGATTCATAGATGCCCAAACCTCCTGAAGTCCTCAGCTGTGGAGGGCTCACTCCAGTGTCATCAAGTCGACTGGTACAAAATGGTGGCAGGAGTTAAACGTGCCCTCTTTTCTTTCTTTCTCTGTTTCTCTCCGGTTGACTGTCAACAGGCTCTTCAGCCAAGACTATGAGGTCGCAGTCCCCTCTCCCAACATCCAGATCTCCACAAAAGGTTGGTGTTGTGGTGTGTGATTGCAATTGTGTCCTCTAGTGTTTTTCTGATGCTGCTGATCTGAATGTACTGTGCACTACAAATAGGGTCAGGAGGACAGCATGGGATCAGAACCCCAAGTCCTTCATTCCAGCAGTAGATGACTCATTTGATCCTGTTTGCCTGCATGCTTGTCTGAATGTGTGTGGGTTTGCATACATGCATGCTTGCATGTGGTACTTGGTGTATGTATTTGTGCATGCATGCGTCCATCTGTGAATCTGTGGTTACTGGGCTGTGACAGATGACACTGATCCGGGTTGGCCAGCCCAGCTAAACAGAACTCAGCTGAGTCCAGGGCCCTGAAAGAGTTCTCTCAGTATAGCATCCTGCTCACCACTTAAACCACACACATTCACAAGTTTAAGTGCCAGGCATTAAAATTGGTTAAAAATACTTATTGAGGAAGTAGAATGGATGTTGGAATGATGATTCAGGAGGTGAATGAGAATGGACCGGATGAAGCCAATGGCTGCAGATGAAGGATCCAGGGAGTGGACTCTGTAGGGTTTGGCTTTGAGTCTCAAAACATCATCTCCAGTTCTTGATAGTTAGGCTGCTGTGGTGATGGCAATCACTCCTATGAGATCCTTGGAAGAACCTAAAATATACTAGATAGAAGGTAGAGAAGGAGCAATGCAAGACTTCAAAAGGCTAGTAAGTAACACCACACGACATGCACTGCGGAACAGAGAGGAGTCTGATTAGCAATGAGGAGCAGCAGCTGATGCTTGTTGAGTTGCTTGGGAGCTGCGTTCAAGGCAACAGGTTAAAGTGTTGCGTTCAAGTCTGGTCCTCTCTCCTGAAGTTTTATTCTTAACACCATAACAACCCTATGTCTCCCCCACTCACATACCAAGAGGAAGAGCCTCTTCATTATATATCCCTGAACCTGGTACAACTACAAGTATTTGTAGTTGTCTCCATATTTTATTAAACAACTGCCCTGTACCTTTCCTATAATCTTTTATGGGTTGTTAGCTGGCTGCTGATTAATATATCCTGTTGAGGCCAATGGAGCTGTGTATGGACAGTTGAAGTTGGAAGTTTACATACACCTTAGCCAAATACATTTAAACTCGGTTTTTCACAATTCCTTACATTTTAATCCTAGTAAAAATTCCCTGTCTTAGGTCAGTTAGGATCACTACATTATTTTAAGAATGTGAAATGTCAGAATAATAGTAGAGAATGGTTCATTTCAGCTTGTATTTATTTCATCACATTCCCAGTGGGTCAGAAGTTTACATACACTCAATAAGTATTTGGTAGCATTGCCTTTAAATTGTTTAACTTGGGTCAAACGTTTCGGGTAGCCTTCCACAAGCTTCCCACAATAAGTTGGGTGAATTTTGGCCCATTCCTCTTGACAGAGCGGGTGTAACTGAGTCAGGTTTGTAGGCTTCCTTGCTCACACACAATTTTCAGTTCTGCCCACAAATGTTCTATAGGATTGAGGTCAGGGCTTTGTGATGGCCACTCAAATACCTTGACTTGGTTGTCTTTAAGCAATTTTGCCACAACTTTGGAAGTATGCTTGCGGCCATTGTCCATTTGGAAGGCCCATTTGCAACCAAGCTTTAACTTCCTGACTGATGTCTTGAGATGTTGCTTCAATATATCCACATAAGTTTCCTGCCTTATGATGCCATCTATTTTGTGAAGTGCACCAGTCCCTCCTGCAGCAAAGCACCCCCACAACATGATGCTGCCACCCCTGTGCTTCACAGTTGGGATGGTGTTCTTCTGCTTGCAAGCCTCCCCCTTTCTCCTCCAAACATAACGATGGTCATTATGGCCAAACAGTTCTATTTTTGGTTCATCAGACCATTCTACATTTTTCCAAAAAGTACGATCTTTGTCCCCATGTGCAGTTGCAAACCGTTGTCTGTCTTTTTTATGGCGGTTTTGGAGCAGTGGCTTCTTCCTTGCTGAGCGGCCTTTCAGGTTATGTCAATATAGGACTAGTTTTACTGTGGATATAGATACTTTCGTACCTGTTTCCTCCAGCATCTTCACAAGGTCTTTTGCTGTTGTTCTGGGATTGATTCGCACTTTTCGCACCAAAGTACATTCATCTCTAGGAGACAGAAAGCGTCTCCTTCCTGAGCGGTATGATGGCTGCATGATCCCATGGTGTTTATACTTGCGTACTATTGTTTGTACAGATAAACGTGGTACGTTCAGACGTTTGGAAATTGCTCCCACCTGGGAGACACACCAAACATGTGGAAGAAGGTGCTCTGGTCAGATGAAACCAAAATTGAACTTTTTGGAAACAATGCAAAACGTTATGTTTGGCATAAAAGCAACACAGCTGAACACACCATCCCCACTGTCAAACATGGTGGTGGCAGCATCATGGTTTGGGCCTGCTTTTCTTCAGCAGGGACAGGGAAGATGGTTAAAATTGATGGGAAGATGGATGGAGCCAAATACAGGACCATTCTGGAAGAAAACCTGATGGAGTCTGCAAAAGACCTGAGACTGGGACGGAGATTTGTCTTCCAACAAGACAATGATCCAAAACATAAAGCAAAATCTACAATGGAATGGTTCAAAAATAAACATATCCAGGTGTTAGAATGGCCAAGTCAAAGTCCAGACCTGAATCCAATCGAGAATCTGTGGAAAGAACTGAAAACTGCTGTTCACAAATGCTCTCCATCCAACCTCACTGAGCTCGAGCTGTTTTGCAAGGAGGAATGGGAAAAAATGTCAGTCTCTCGATGTGCAAAACTGATAGAGACATACCCCAAGCGACTTACAGCTGTAATCGCAGCAAAAGGTGGCGCTACAAAGTATTAACTTACGGGGGCTGAATAATTTTGCACGCCCAATTTTTCAGTTTTTGATTTGTTAAAAAAGTTTGAAATATCCAATAAATGTCGTTCCACTTCATGATTGTGTCCAACTTGTTGTTGATTCTTCACAAAAAAATACAGTTTTATATCTTTATGTTTGAAGCCTGAAATGTGGCAAAAGGTTGCAAAGTTCAAGGGGGCCGAATACTTTCGCAAGGCACTGTACATAGGCGTACAGGGGCCCATTTATAGCAACCATCACTCCTGTGTTCCAATGGCATGTTGTGTTAGCTAATCCAATTTTGACATTCTGCCTAGAAGGCCAGCATCCCGGAGTCGCCTCTTCACCGTTGATGTTGAGACTGGTGTTTTGTGGGTACTATTTAATGAAGCTGCCATTTGAGGACTTGTAGGGCGTCTGTTTCTCAAACTAGACACTCTAATGTACTTGTCCTCTTGCTAAGTTGTGCACCGGGGCCTCCCACTCCTCTTTCTATTCTGGTTAGAGCCTGTTTACGCTGTTCTGTGAAGGAAGTTGTACACAGCGTTGTACGAGATCTTCCGTTTCTTGGCAATTTCTTGCATCGAAAATACCTTCATTTCACAGAACAAGAATAGAATGACGAGTTTCAGAAGAAAGTCTTTGTTTCTGGCCATTTTGAGCCTGTAATTGAACCCACAAATGCTGATGCTCCAGATACTCAAGTTTTATTGCTTCTTTAATCTTTAATTATTTAAGTTTTCAGCTGTGCAAACATCATTTCAAAAGGGTTTTCTAATGATCAATTAGCCTTTTAAAATGATGATGAAACCTTGTATTAGCTAACAACGTGCCATTGGAACACAGGAGTGATAGGCTTGCAGAGGCCCATTATCAGAGACTATGTAGAAATTCCTACAATAATCATTTTCAACATTAACAATGTGTACACTTTATTTCTGATCAATTTGATGTTATTTTAATGGACAAAAAAGGTGCTTTTCTTTTAAAAAACAAGGACATTTCTAAGTGACCATTTTGAACGGTAGTTTATATTAGTGTTGCACCATTATTTTTTCACATACTATAACCATATACAATTTCAGTATCATGTCTTGATGATGGACTGACATTCTTGTGGCCTCCTGAGACAGGCGCGAATCAAACATGCGTGTGGGTGTGTGCCTGACTGAATACCTGTGTGTGTCGAGGGTGTGTGCCTTACTGAATACCTGTGTGTGTCGAGGGTGTGTGCCTGACTGAATACCTGTGTGTGTCGAGGGTGTGTGCCTGACTGAATACCTGTGTGTGTCGAGGGTGTGTGCTTGTGCATCTCTATCTGTTCTCCTACTAATGCTGTTGAGTGTTCTGACAGTACTTTGAATGTCTGTGTGCTATATGGTTTCTCTGTTGGTTGTCAGGCAGTATCGAACCACAATTGAATTATCTTCCCCCTCTATGTCGTCTCATGTTCTCATCCACATTGGCTTTCGCCTGTCAGATAACTCTGCTAATGAGCAATTTATTATCTAGCACCAGCCTGCATGTGACAAGGCAGTTTAAGAGTGACATTTTAACAGGATTTTACAAATCTGCATTGAGAAATTCATATTTTTTGTTAGAAAATAAAATACAGTTTGTCTTTGCACTGGCAGTTTTTTATAAGTGAGGCACAAACAGCAACACAAATACAACGCTGTGTGTGTGTGTGTGTGTGTGTGTGTGATAATGGGACCTGTTGAAGGTCTGCTGAGGGGGTCTTCTTTGATTGTGCTGTGAGGGGCAGCTCAGCGCTCCAGGCCTTTAAGATTTGTGGGGAATATTAACATATCAACGAGCATTTAGCTTCAGTCTTGTTGAGAGAAGTTACATGAATATTTCGAATTGTCAGACAGAAACATGAGTTTGCTGCGTCGCAGCATGACAAACTGTAGCAAAAATAACATATCAATTGTCCACTCCACTAAATCCAATTAAGAGTAACAAGATATAGCAGTATTTCCATGTAATTTCTCAGAAAACGTTTTGACAACGTATTGGATTCCTCACGCTGAAACTGCCGGATATTGTATTTCTCCGTCCCAATGCACACTGACGTATGATGAGGTGGAAAAAGCACTGTGGCACTGTCAATCTGTCTGGTGTCTTTATTCTTATGCTTCATAGGCTTTATTGTTCCTTTATGCTATACCTCATTAGGCTGTGAAGCACACATGTGCAGTCTTAAGTAGACTGTTTCTGTTTGAGCGATTGGCTGTGGTTGGTTCTCCGTTTCTGATTGGTTCTCTGTTTGGTTCTCTTGTTCGGTTGTGTTTCTGATTGTCTCTCTGTTTCTGTCTCTCCATAGAGTTCATTGCCGCCCTTCACGCCCTCACCCACTGAGTGCCAGTCGGCTGGACTGGTGTCCAACTCGCCCGTCCTCTCCGGTAGCTACAGCAGCGGCATCTCCTCCATGAGTCGCTGCAGTGTGTCCGAGGCGTCGGGCACCGAGGCAACCACTGGAGACCACCCCGCCCACCAGGGGCCCACCATGCCCAACTCGGTCTCCTCGGGCTCGGACGAGCTCATCCGCCGCGAGAACAAGACGCCGCCGCCCTACAGCGTGTACGAGCGCTCCAACCCTCGTAGGCCGGTTCCCCTGCCCCACAGTCTCTCCATCCCTCCAAGTGTGGACCCCCCGGCCCTGCCCCCCAAGCCCCACCAGCTACGCACTAGCAGCATGAAGCTGGTCCCAACTTCGGACCCTCGCAGGGCCGACGGGGTGCCCCATGTCCCCAGACCCAGACCTCTCCCCAGGAAGGTCTCCCAGCTATAGGCTGGGTGAGGACCTACAACCCTTGTGGGTTGATGGGTGACACCACTGGCGCGTTTTGCACTTTTTACACTGTCTTCTCTTCAGTTTGGTAATCCCAGGCTCTGCCCAAGACAGACTCAAGACTCGTGAGTCGGTCTCATTGTGAAGATCTTTTTTCGAAAGGGCTTTGCAATGACTGACTTTGTCATTCCGCACTTTTAGCTCCAGTACAGTAGTAGGTTCCACACGGTAAATTGCTGCGTTTATCTGAAGAAAAATGAAGACAACGAATTTAGGTGTTGATTTTTTGATAGATGTAATAGTCCCAATATATGTATATATTGGTTATATATAAGAAGTGTTTTGCCTTAAGTATTGGAAACAGAGTCTTTTATCCATGAGTCTTGCACGTTTTTGAAGTACACTGTACTTTTCTATATAGCTAAAAGGTGCTAGAGGTCTCATGCATATGCATTTCAGTTTATGGTAGTAGCTGAGGGTGTGTTCACATACATCAAAAATGGTACCGGAACAGGAATGAAAGATTTACCTATTTGATAATTTATTTCATTGTCATGACCATTTGAAAAGTGCTGTGTAGCTAAAATTGATGCCTCGTTTTTATTCTTGGAGAATTGTAGTCGTAACAAGTTACTCAGATATCCACCCCTTTCGTGATATTGAATCACTCAAATCTCTTGACCTTTCTTCAAGCTCTACTCTAAGCCATAAAGAGCTCCTTCCATCTTTGAAATCCACTTTCTTAGACCAATGCACATGTTTCCAAGAATCCATTGTTCTTGCATCTGACATGTGCCACTAAATTGAAGGCTGTTGCTCTAGTAAATGGTGTGTAGCTCTTATTAATTGGAGGCCATTGCTGGAAGAGGGGCCAGAGATGTGGACACACCCTAACCCTCCTGCATGGAGTGCAGTATGTATGTGGTGGTGGATCCTTTGGGGTTTACCAAGTATTGTGCCAAAGGAAGATGTGCTCTATGTATGCTGTAACGACAAACTAGAATCCTGAACCTGGAAACTGGAAACACTCCATTGACTAGACCAGCTGAGTTTGTACTAGCCCACAATAAAAACAACAGACTTTGAGACAAATCCAGTTATTAAGATGAAAAGTCATTGTAGGGGGGTATATGAATGACAACTGTTACAAGTAAGGAATGGGGATATGAGATTAGCACAAATGAGTTTGAATCTGCGTTAACAGTGGTTGCATCACCAAGGACTCACTCTACCTCTTGAGTTGTTATCCTGGCGACCACAATGGGCATTTGAAGTGCAGTATGTATGGTGGAAAAGATGCCCGCTATCTGCCACCCAGTAACTGCCGGCAACTCGTACACACACACACACACACACGAGAGCTGCTCTTCTATTTGAGAATCTTTTTAGAACACCATTTTTCAACTAATCATTGTATGGTCACGCTTGTACAGTACAGCCGAGTGAGTTAGAGGTGTTGTCTCCGTTTGACATTCGCGGTGGACAGAGTGTACTGGCATCGAGTCCTCTTCTCCTGTTCTACGGTAATCTAGGGAGTCGTCACGTCAGGTGGTTTCTTGTCAGTGTTTAATGAAGAGAAGACAACACTGTTTTTTGTAATAAAAAGTTTTTAAAAATGTGCGTAAATATTGATCACTTAATTCAGTACAACGGTTTTCAGAATTAACCTGGGTATGGTTTGTATGTTTCACTTTTGTATGTTTCATTTCCTTTTTAATTAGTTGTGAATTGTTTGGATCAAATATTCACATTAATCAGTACTTGAGAAATTGTAAATTATATAATGATGAGATTGTTGTAAGTATGCCAAATATACTACCTTTTGTGTATTACTATTATTGTAAATATTGTGTTTTTAACAAAGTGTAGCTAATACACATTTACAGCTTTGAATGTTGGAACAGCAAATTATTGTTATAAATGTCAAAAGAATGCTGTTTTAGTGAGTGTAGAAGTCTATTGTAATGCATATCTACACCTACGGTAACACATTTACATGCTCAATAAACTACCCTATGTAATAACATTGTGCTCAAGCATACCTCTAAATCATTCCCAGCTCTAACCTGCTAAAAACAATTCAGTGATAATTACTTCGATAATAGTTGCGTTGTACAGTGAGGGAAAAAGTATTTGATCCCCTGCTAATTTTGTGTGTTTGCCCACTGACAAAGAAATGAGCAGTCTATAATTTTAATGGTAGGTTTATTTGAACAGTGAGAGACGGAACAACAAAAGAATCCAGAAAAACGCATGTCAAAAATGTTATAAATTGATTTGCGTTTTAATGAGGGAAATAAGTATTTGACCCCTCTGCGAAACATTACTTAGTACTTGGTGGCAAAACCCTTGTTGGTAATCACAGAGGTCAGACGTTTCTTGTAGTTGGCCACCAGGTTTGCACACATCTCAGGAGGGATTTTGTCCCACTCCTCTTTGCAGATCTTCTCCAAGTCATTAAGGTTTTGAGGCTGACGTTTGGCAACTCGAACCTTCAACTCCCTCCACATATTTTCTATGGGATTAAGGTCTGGAGACTGGCTAGGCCACTCCAGGACCTTTAATGTGCTTCTTCTTGAGCCACTCCTTTGTTGCCTTGGCCGTGTGTTTTGGGTCATTGTCATGCTGGAATACCCATCCACGACCCATTTTAAATGCCCTGGCTGAGGGAAGATTTGACGGTACATGGCCCCGTCCATCGTCCCTTTGATGCGTTGAAGTTGTCCTGTCCCCTTAGCAGAAAAACACCTCCTTAGCATAATGTTTCCACTTCCATGTTTGACGGTGGGGATGGTGTTCTTGGGGTCATAGGCAGCATTCCTCCTCCTCCAAAGACGGTGAGTTGAGTTGATGACAAAGAGCTCCATTTTGGTCTCATCTGACCACAACACTTTCACCCAGTTGTCCTCTGAATCATTCAGGTGTTCATTGGCAAACTTCAGATGGGCATGTATATGTGCTTTCTTGAGCAGGGGGACCTGGCGTAGTGTGTTACCAATTGTTTTCTTGGCGACTATGGTCCCAGCTGCCTTGAGATCATTGACAAGATCCTCCCGTGTAGTTCTGGGCCGATTCCTCACCGTTCTCATGATCATCGCAACTCCACGAGGTGAGATCTTGCATGGAGCCCCAGGCCAAGGGAGATTGACAGTTATTTTGTGTTCCTTCCATTTGCGAATAATCACACCAACTGTTGTCACCTTCTCACCAAGCTGCTTGGCGATGGTCTTGTAGCCCCTTCCAGCCTTGTGTAGGTCTACAATCTTGTCCCTGACATCCTTGGAGAGCTCTTTGGTCTTGGCCATGGTGGAGTTTGGAATCTGATTGATTGATTGCTTATGTGGACAGGTGTCTTTTATACAGGTAACAAACTGAGATTAGGAGCACTCCCTTTAAGAGTGTGCTCCTAATCTCAGCTCATTACCTGTATAAAAGACACCTGGGAGCCAGAAATATTTCTGATTGAGAGGGGGTCAAATACTTATATTCCCTCATTAAAATGCAAATCAATTTATAACATTTTTGACATGCGTTTTTCTGAATTTTTTTGTTGTTATTCTGTCTCTCACTGTTCAAATAAACCTACCATTAAAATTATAGACTGCTCATTTCTTTGTCAGTGGGCAAACGTACAAAATCAGCAGGGGATCTAATACTTTTTTCCCTCACTGTATGTGTACAGGTTGAGCGATCACAGCCATGTTTATAGTGATCTTATGTGTACTCTAACGTGACATGATTCAGGATCAGCTTCGTGTCGTCAAAGTCATTCCCACACAATGCAACGATAATCGCGTACTGTGGGCGCTCAAGGTGATGTGGTAATAGTTTATGAGGAACTGGTGCGTGATCAGATAAGACAATGTGTGCACACGGGGGAAATGTTCCTTTAAACCGAACGCATCTAATGAACGTCTCCTCTTTAGTCTGCTGGGTGAGTCGGTGAGCCTGGATGATGGTACTCTTCATAACATCACATCACCGCCAAGAGGAGTACCCTTCACCGGATCAGATAGACGCAGTAATACAGTAATTGTGTCTGAGGCTGGTAATTTGACAGTGTTAATCGTGTCAGAAATGAATTTCCTCTAATCCTGAAGACTTCTCGGAAGAGAGAACACGTATCGGGGTACCGGAGGAGCGATTAACGTGCCTCCGTTATGGAACCCAGGAGAATGGGTTGTCAGTCCTACCCTCAATGGGCTTGTCAATCATCCTCACATTCAGCTTTCACTAGCAAGAAGGAAGCTTTCGTTTCATTCCTGGACTGAAAGACGGTCTCAGCAGGTTCGGGGAAAGGTTTAATCATTATGTACAACAACTTTTTGCGGATGCAAAAACTAGACATCCTGTGTTAAAGTGAAAATAGCTTAATTGTAACAGAGCTAATAGCTCGAAGGCACGACCGCAAATTATATATAAATGTTGTCAACGAGTGTGGCTTCCAAACAATCACTATAACATAACACCATACATTTTACCAATACGTCATTCAAACTCTAGTCTAACTCAGCAGAACAGTTTAGCCTCGTTATTTGGATGCTAAACATCCGACATTGAAAAGTGTTCCATAGGTGCTAAAAAAAGAATTAGCGAGGGAAGGCAGGTTTTAATTTAACCTTGCCTCGGGCACATTTTGAATAACACACAACCCGAGAGAAGCCCTTGGTGTTTTCTCTCTCTGTGCTAAATCTCCCTGGAATAGGAAAGCTGGAGCAACCCGACGGTGCACTGAGATCCGGCTTTTCAGAGTGGAGGGAATTTTCAAAGGAACCTGAATAATTGATCTTCTTTTTTTTATCCGTCTTATTTCCTATATCAACTTTGTTGTGCTCCTGGCTTATGGGGATTTACCTGACAGCTTCAAGTGCTCAGTGTCTTCTTTTTTTTTCTCATGCCAGAATGAGTGAAGTTACATTTTTTGTGTGCGCTGTTCTCAGTGGAAGAGTATTGTCTCCACTGTGTAGGGATTTACCTGGTAGCTTCAAAGGGTTTAGGCTGTTAAGGATGTGTGTGTGTGTGTGTGTGAGAGAGCGAGAGAGAGGGGATTGTCAATTGGAGACTTACTCGCCCAGATAAAGTCATGTTTGTGCGTAGAGTGGCCTCGCTGAAATGGCCAATGCATTTATAAAGGCAGTACTTGTTCGGTAATGAGTACACAGTACCAATACGCCTCTTTAGAGTCCATACATTGGTCCTGGAGGACACGTGAAGGTCTTAGACTACCTCATAAAGAATCAGCAATCATGGGAATCCAATGGGAGTCCTGTGCAGTGCCTACAACAGCACAAGGACTACATTAAAGAGACATTGATTGGTAAATGCCCAGTATAAAGAGCAGAAAGGAATGCTTGTCTTGGTAAAAGGACACGTGTTGAAGGGCATTGTTAACTACCTCTGTCTGTCCTGGTTGGGGCTAGTCTAGTAGCATGCCATTGAGATTCCTTCCTGTATGGTTGACTATTTGAGTGTTTGTGCAAGTTCAATAGCCAGCTGTGTTTACGTCTTCAGTTCACAACAAAGAGTATTATGCCATCGTTCTCGTTGTATTATTCAGAACACTTCTGTTTGTTATCAGAGGACCGACACAGACAGAGAAGTGGCTTGGGGGTAGATGATCGTACAGAGGTAATTTCACTGAACTCAAAGAGAGGAAAATAACAGCTCCGGATGCACCATATTCATCACGACGGCGTGGTGAGAGGTGTAGCACCCTCCACCGGGCACTTGAACCTGGACTTTCATTATCTCACTCCCCATCCTCTTCGCTTACTCATCGTCCAAGGTCACCAGACTAGAGGCCCTGTTTACCCTGCTCCAATACCCACAGCGGACCCTCGTCTCTGGCCATGTTGACACCTCCTCCACCCCCCTGTGCTGCTGAGAAGCTCCAGAGGGACCCCTTTATCTGGAGCTCAACACGGTTGAAAACCAAAACACATCTCTCTCGCTCACTCTCTCTCTTCCTCCCTCTCGCTCTCCCTTCCTCCTCCTTTCTCTGATGATCACCTTAGTTCTGCCTGGGTGACCTTGCCACAGCGATGCGCAGATGAATAAACATGAGCCCGATGAAGCCGGTTGGGGATTACAGGGGCACGCATACGTCACCTAAACACTAATAAAGTGTAGAGTACAGAGTCACTGCTGTGGCGTCACACACTCATTAACTTAACCAATCAGGAGGAGCTGTAAGACGCTGTAAGGTGTTACGACTTCAAAAGCCGCACTATAAAAGATATGAAGGAAAGCGACTCAACCATTGAATACAAGTTCATGGTTTTAGACTCGAGTTTGAGTTATAGTAGGGACTAAATGCTTTAGTAAAGTGACTGAAAGCTTGGAAAAACAATATCTCAAACCAGGATCAACTCAAACAAACTGTGTCATCAAAACAAGAGGCAGAAGAAGAAAAAAAGCCGTTCTCCGTTTCCCCAACCCCATCTCACTTCTGATATTGCATTGTGATTGAACACGTACCAGTAGTGGCAGTGTTGTTTGAGTAGGAAGGGATGGCTGCTGTGGACCAGAATATTTGAAAGGCTCTGGTGGGAGTGACATACTGCTTGGGTACACATGGTTTGATTTTAGTGTGACAATGACTTGACTGCGCTGAGGGCTTCTGTGAGCTTTCCCATGAGTGATTATTTTGTCCCCCATAAGGCTCAGGGGGGCATTCACAAAAGCATTCCTATGGATATTTCTGGTCATGTCATCAAATTGTATGTGGCTGGAATCATGACTACTGTTTCTCATTCTTCTCCCTACAGTTCTCCTCTATTCACTTGTTATCCTGTTTTGATGGGTCTAAAACTAATCAAGATGGAGAGAGAACGAGAGGGCGGGGGGAGAAAATAAATCAGACAATAAGCACTGCATATAAGGCAGTAATACGTTTTGAAAACACCACAGTAACATTGTAGGACTCTAGTACAATGTATTATTGGGATACTACTGATAGCCACCCACCTAACCGGTAATTTACCAAAGTTACCAGCATCTTCAGTAATTCTGTGTTAATGAAGCTCTCATCAAGCTAGATCAAGTGCTCCAGGACACCACCCAGACTAGCTAATCAATAAGGTATCCCCCCAAGAACTCCTAAGCCTCAGCTTTGTCCAACACAGGGTAACATGCTGATGGGGTTGTATTTGTCTACTGTTTTAATGGAGTTGATTTCACTCTGTGTGTGGTGTGGATTTCCGATGTGTGGTATAGTGGAGTGAATGTATAATGTATTAAACCCAAGGTCTTTCTTCTTGGATAGCATATGGCAATGCTTTAGAGGAGATACTTCATGTGATTTCAGAGTTGTCTCAGTCGATTACAGCTCCACATTTGGTGGTTTATGAGCTGATTAGAATATCATGCGGTGCACATTAGCCACGATGGCAGCCTGGCAGGCTTGGCATAACCCATTGGCCTTCTAGACTGAAGGAATTTATGTGGATATCTTTTGAACAAACTTTGGTAGATTCCTCATGAAACTAGAACAAAAAAAAAATCATGATTTGGGGGATTTTCAGTAAATGTGGTCCATAGAATGGTCCTTTGGAGGAAGGATTGTTGACATATATTTGACATTTGTCACCTGATCTGTTTAACCTGTCCTTGTGCTTGTCTCCACCCCCCTCCAAGTGTCGCCCATCTTCCCCTCTTATCCGGAAGGTTGCAAGTTCAAATCCCCGAGCTGACAAGGTACAAATCTGTCGTTCTGCCCCTGAACAGGCAGTTAACCCACTGTTCCTAGGCCGTCATTGAAAATAAGAATTTGTTCTTAACTGACTTGCCTAGTTAAATAAAGGTAAAATAAAAAAATAAAAATAAAAATCCCTTGGGTATGTATACTTGTGTTTTCTGTCTGTGCAGTTCATCTTGTCTGTTCAAGTCAACCAGCGTTTTGTCTTAGCTGAAACTGTCATATGAATAATTGGACCAAGGCGCAGCGTGAGTAGAGTTCCACATTTTAATGACAGTGAAACTTCCAAAACAACAAAGATATAATGGTCGTGAAATACGTCGCACACATAGGCACTCACACAAAACAATATCCCCCATAGCAGGTGGGAAAAAGCACACACTAAGTATGATCCCCAATTAGAGGTAATGATTATCAGCTGCCTCCAATTGGGAACCATACACACACACACACACACACACACACACACACACCAACATAGAAATATAATACCTAGAAACCCCCCTAGTCACGCTCTGACCTATTACACCATAGAGAACCCCGAGGGCTCTCTATGGTCAGGGCGTGACAGAAACCTGATTCATTTCTATCTTAAAGCATAATTGAGAGATGATTTAAGACCTCAAAGTTTTTCGTCTGTAGTTGCTACAAAGCAAAACGTGGTGTCATGAGAAGAATTACCGTTTGCTCTGTGATATGAGTTGTTTTTTGATTTCAATAACAATTGTCTTACATTAATCTATGAATATAAAAAAATATAAACGTGCTTATTTTTTTATTTTTTTTATTTTTTTTAATGTATTTGTAAAATTTGACATTGTTGAACATAGTATACTGTACAGTCAAATCAAAGTTTGAGAGTGGGATCTCTGCTAGTTTTAAATTTATGGCCCATTTATACAGAGAAATTGGCATAGTAGGCAATGTAACCAATCACAGCCCTTGTTTTAATTGTAACTGCGACATCCTGCAAATATCCAGCAGAGGGCGACCATTTTGAATCCATTTTCACATTCACTCTCTTGGTAAGGCATTCGAATTGGATCATAACTCTAAAAGGAGCAGAGATCCCACTCTGGGACATTGATATGCCAGTAGAGTATACTATGTTCAACAATATATACAAACATTTGCCAATCATTATCATTAATATTCATACTTTTCAATATTCATACATTTATGCAAGAAATGTGTTAATGAAAGAGCAAATGGTAAAGCTGACACCAATTTTTGCTTTGTAGAACCTACAGATGAAACATGGAGTCTTCTAGAAGGCCTGGGTAAGGCCAAAATGTCAAAAGTATTCCAACTTCAAGTAATTATTTATCAATTACTATACTATACACCTGTACTATACTATACACCTGTCAAATATATGTCAACAATCCTTCTTCCAAAGAACCCTTCACTGGATTACATTTCGTGAAAATTCCGCAAATCCTGGTATTTTTTTGTTTTAGTTTCATGTGTAAAACGATGTTAATTCAACCAGTGTGTACCCAGTTGGGTGTGTGTGTGTGTGTGTGTTAGGCGGCCTGGCCAGACCAGCAGGGAGGGTCCTGCTAAGCACCAGCTGCTAGCTGCCTTTCACACCGATTCCCACCAACTGTGAGCCCTGAAATATTTACAGTGGAGGCAGCTAGCGTGTTTTGATAGAAAATTCATTTTCAGCTCAGATCAATTTTTTGGGCATCCCTCTCTCTTCCTCCCTCCTCCTTCTCTATTCTCTCCCTCTCCCTCCCTCTCTTCATCTCCTCCTCCTTCCCTCGCTCTGGCCTCCTAATCGTGTTATGAGGAGTCAAGGAGGTAAATAAAGAACAACCCTGGTTAATTGCTGGAGTCAAGTCTGTTTACTTTCCTGCCTTTGGTGGAAATTCATTTTTGGCTTCATGTATGTGAGGTGATTGGTACATGGCATAGCGCATAGACATATAATGAATAGATTATATTTCCATGGTATAGCGCATAGTCATATAATGAATAGATTATATTTCCATGGCAGAGCGCATAGACATACAATGAATAGATTATATTTCCACGGCATAGCCACAATGGCCAAGTTTTTAATGTGATCTATAGACTGATATAAAGTGATGTGAGTCTAGCTTGATCAGCTCAGGACCTGTCGTCGTTCTACCTATTATCATGGATGCCATAGCTTCAGCATGCGATGTCAGAGAAAGGTGTACGCAACCCCTCTCTCGCTTTTTCTGCCTATCTCTCTCTCTTGCCTCTCTCTTTTGCATTTCTCCCTCCCTCCCTCCCTCCCTCCCTCCCTCCCTCCCTCCCTCCCTCCCTCCCTCCCTCTCTGGTTTTATCAGGGTCTGGCTGGCTTAGAGAACAGCTTCTTAAATGTCAGGGAGGGAAGACGGCACCAGAGGATGTTTTGGAATCAAAACTCCTTCCCCCTACTCCGCTTTACTGAAATGAATCTTGCTATCTCGCTCCAGTCCAAATGTTGCGACAATAAGCAGCTAGCCTGCTACAGGTACAAACCAAAACCCACAAGCACACTGTTAAGAGTAGATCTAGATGAAAAAAGCGAAGTTGAAATGGACAGTGATGGACTATGCGTGACCCTGTGGAGTATAGGGCACAGTGACACATTGATTTAAGAAAGCCTGGTTTCTCAGCATGGCTGGAACATAGAGCTAATTAAGTTACATAATATAGTGGGCCTCACCTTTCAGTTCTATTGAGTGAGGTCATGTGGCCTGTTAAACGATTGGACGCTTCGGGAGCCAGGGCACAGGGGTTTCCATGGAAATTAACTTTGTCAAATGCTAAAGGGATTAGTGGGCCATTGATTAAACCTTTTGATTTCCTCCCTATACTGTACATGAGCAGGAATGCACGCACATGCACACACACACACATGCACACACACCGAAACCCTCAGGGGAACCATAGAATGTCAGAAAGTAGCATGGGGCCTCCCGAGTGGTGCGGTGGTCTAAGGCACTGCATCGCTGTGCTAGCTGTGCCAGTAGAGATCCTGGTTCGAGTCCAGGCTCTGTCCCAGCCGTCCGTGACAGGGAGACCCATGGGGTGGTGCACAATTGGCCCAGCAACGTCAGGATTAGGGGAGGGTTTGGCCGGCAGGGATGTTCCTGTCCCATAGCGCAGTAGCGACTCCTGTGGCGGGCCGGGTACGCTGTCACAGTCGCCAGGTGTACGGTGTTTCCTCCAACACATAGGTGCGGCTGGCTTCCGGGTTAAGCCGGCGTTGTGTCGAGAAGCAGTGTGGTGTGGCTGGGTTGTGTTTCGGAGGACGCACGGCTCTTGACCTTCGCCTCTCTAGAGTTTGTACGGGAGTTGCAGCGATGGGACAGGACTGTAACTACCATTTGGATACCACGGAATTGGGGAGGAAAAAAACAATAATTGAAAGTAGCATAGATTCAATTTCTCATTTGATCAGAATGCAGCATATTTGGTTATCATAATTACTCTAACAGCATTAACAATCAAAATGTTTTGCCACAAAAATGAAGTATGTACAATAACAGCATAATTCTACCTGTAATGGTAGATTAGAGCTGCTACAGTGTGGGTTGTTTTATACGCCTTCAGGCCATTGTATGATTGTATGGGGGCCCTCCCTGGGTGCACATTTTGGTTTTTGCCCTAACACTACACAGCCAATTCAAATAATCAAAGCTTGGTGATGAGTTGGTTATTTTAATCAGCTGTGTAGTACTAGGGCAAAAAACAAAATGTGTACCCAGAGGGGGCCCTAGGACCAAGTTTGGGAAACCCTGTCCTATATGATTATGGTGTGTCGCCAACCAGGCCTACATTCCAGGAAATGATGTATTCTTTTGTATGCAGGACCGTTTCTATTTCCCATCAGAGAGGAAGTTACAGTAATGCACTGAAGTGGAGTTGTCACGCCACAATAAACAGAGGCATGCGAGGACGATCGGCTGTACAATTGATAGTGATGATGGCAGGCCAATAAAAGAAGATGCCTGGGCCCAGTGGTAAACTGCTTCTCATCCCACAATGCATAGCATGATCCCCACGGGTGGGGTTGAGTCAGAGCCAATGGAGGTGTGTGTGTGTGTGTGTGTGTGTGTGTGTGTGTGTGTGTGTGTGTGTGTGTGTGTGTGTGTGTGTGTGTGTGTGTGTGTGTGTGTGTGTGTGTGTGTGTGTGTGTGTGCGCGTGCAGGCATGTGCAGGCGTGTAGAGGAATCCATCCTCAAGAGAGAGCCTTTGGGACCAGTCTCACTCTCAGAAGCTCATCTGTTCACGCACCTGTGATGCCTCCGGTCTAGTTATCCACATGTAACCGCTGCAGGAGGAAAGAGGAAGGAAGAAGGGAGGAAAAGACAGAGAGGGAAGGATGAATGAGAGATAAATACTGTAATGCAGTATGAAACTACAGTATGTACAGTTAGAACACACACACCAGCCTGGGGCATCTCTCTCCTAGTGTTCTTAAAGCAGAATGGGCCCATGGACCCTAGGGCAGACGACACTGAATCCTGGGCTCAGTATCTAACACAGCAGGTATAGGTCAGGGTACAGGAGAGGTGGCATTGACATGCGAACCGAACAGGCCCTTTATTCACTTTCCACTCCTCCTGGCATCCCTGCCTGGCTCTGGATGAGAATAAAAGTTGTCCTGTCTGCGTTTGATCTCCATGTTCTCCCCAATTTCATGATATCCAATTACTATTTTGTCTCATCACTGCAACTCCCCCGACGGGCTGGGGAGAGGCGAGTTATGCGCCCGCCGAAACATGACCCGCTAAATCGCTCCTTAACACTCACCCGCTTATTCCGGAAGACAGCTGCACCAATGTGTCAGAGGAAACACTGTTTCCCCCCCCCCTACCAAACCCTTCCCTGACCCGGATGATGCTGGGCCAATTGTGCTCCGCCTTATGGGACTCCCGGTCACAGCCTGTTGTGACACAGCCTGGGATCGAGCCTGGGTCTGTAGTGACGCCTCAAGCAATGCGATGTAGTGCCTTAGACTGCCGCGCGACTCGGGAGGCCTGATCTCCAATTCTAATAGAAGAGGCATGGAACAATGGGTATGTTTTTTTTTTGTGTGTTTTTTTCTCATCTTCCAAGGCTCTGGCTTTATGACGACGGCTTCTGTGACAAAGGCTAATTGTGTTAGATTTGGCCAGTCGCTGCATCTGTTGGAGCCCCTGCTTTGTTCATAATATCGCTTGAATTGATCTGTTGGAAAATGAAAAGGCAATAATAGGCAATCAGATCCGAGTGAGGCGTGAGGAGTTGCAAACGCTTTTTCATTATTTGTCCCCATTCCAGTGATTTCTCTGCCTTACACCAACGCCAGCTCCTCACCTAGAGTTTAACGCTGAAAGACACGTCATTTCGTTTAAAGTCTTACCGTCCGTTTTCATAATTTCCTCTTAATCTCACTCTACAGTTAGATGGGATTATCCCCAGAACCTCAAACTATGTCTCCTCTTATCCTGACTCATCCATAGAGTACCAAAGTATGATTCATAATACCCATAAAACCTAG
The DNA here is from genome assembly GCF_057628025.1 of Oncorhynchus mykiss. Lineage (NCBI taxonomy): Eukaryota > Metazoa > Chordata > Actinopteri > Salmoniformes > Salmonidae > Oncorhynchus > Oncorhynchus mykiss. Next base: position 21,227,988 of record NC_143042.1, read on the forward strand.
CGGTCAAACAGGGAACAGGGATTTTTAGAAACGCTTAAAATGTTTTGCGTAGGTCCGCCCTGGCATGAGGTTTGCATAACCGTGTAAATCTCTCTAGGACAAGGTGACTTTTATCAATATCTCCTGTATTTACCCTCCCAAACTGAAATGCTAATTAGCTGCTAATGTGGATATCATAAAGAACTACAAATGCCATGATGATCTGGACGAGACTGCCGAATCGAGGCAAAGGTAAGAATTTCCAGATGAACTATCTAATGTTATCTAAACGTAGTGATGAATACATTGGCTACATTTCTTTAAATTGACGATACTGTGAACAGTCTTGTGCAAGTTTTAAATTGACACAATACCTGTTAGCAAAGGGGATATGACGTGCAGGAGCTTGCAGGGATTTGTAGTCTTGCATGATGTTTACTTTGATGCTAATTAGCATTTTCGAAACCACGAATAAATAGAGCCGAATATGTTGATAAAAGTCACCTTGTCTGAGAGAGATGTACATAGTCATCACAAACGTCACGCCAGGGTAAGCCTACATGAAACACAGACCTTTAAGTGTTACTAAAATCCCCTATGGGAAGAATGAATGGAGGAAAAACAATTGGAACCATTTCCCTGTTCGACCTCTAGGTTTTATGGGTATTATGACACCTCCACCGTGGGTCTCATTAGCCTTTTAAGCGGTGTAAATTATATCATGTTGCTTGCTTAGAAAGTACCACTTCCACCTGATTCGGCTCACACCGAGGCTCAAACCCAGGATCTCTGCCTTGCTAGCACACGTGACCACCCTCCCGAAGAGCCTTACCAGTCAATGCCAACGAAATGTCAACAATCTGAAGCGCAAGTGGTGACATCCCTTCGGGATGAGGAGTAGGTTCACACATCCCAATGTGCTACACAAAAACAGGATTTGAATTGTGAAGCCCCCGAAAGACCAACTAACATATGGCCTGCTTAAGGTATCTATCTCCATGGATAATATAACCTTTAAAATTTTAATTTTGACTCTGCAGTCATCAAGGGAATGGCTCAACCTAGATACTGTAGCTCTTCAACCGAAGGTAGTGCCCCTTCAAATGTAACAACTGTGATATATATTGCATAGGGATAAAGTCCAGAAAAGTGTGTGTGATATGAAAGAGAGAGGGGATGGAGAAAACCAGTTTGAAATAGCAGAATATATCTCTCTCTATCTCTCTCTCTCTCTCTCTCTCTCTCTCTCTCTCTCTCTCTCTCTCATGCTCTCTCTCCATTCATCTCAATCTCCCCCGCTCTACTCTCTCTATATCTGTCTCTTCATATCCTATTTCTCTCTCCGTTCTATTCTCTCTATTCCTCACTTTCTCTCTCTTTCTCCATCTCCCCTCTATAGCTTTTAAAAAACAGATTTAAAAAAACACATTGTATCACATCACCTCTTCTCTTTCTAAATATCTAATTTAATTGTAATGTAATAAGAATATATACAATACCGTTCAAAGGTTTGGGATCATTTAGAAATGTCCTTGTTTTCCATGAAAACATACATGAAATGAGTTGCAAAATGAATAGGAAATATAGTCAAGACGTTGACAAGGTTAAAAATACAGATTTTTAATTGAAATAATAATTGTGTCCTTCAAACTTTGGTTTCGTCAATGAACCCTCAATTTTCCGCAATTACAGCCTTGCAGACCTTTGGCATTCTAGTTGTCAATTTGTTGAGGTTATCTGAAGAGATTTTACCTCATGCTTCCTGAAGTGCCTCCACACAAGTTGGATTGGCTAGATGGGCACTTCGTACCATACGGTCAAGCTGTTCCCACAACAGCTCAATAGGGTTGAGATCCGGTGACTGTGCTGGCCACTCCATTATAGACAGAATCCCAGCTGACTGCTTCTTCCCTAAATAGTTCTTGCATAGTTTGGAGCTGTGCTTTGGGTCATTTTCCTGTTGTAGTTGGAAATTAAGCGCCGTCCACAGGGTATGGCATTGTGTTGCAAAATTGAGTGATGACCTTCCTTCTT